>NC_056739.1:1537190315-1537440315 GCF_019279795.1 Protopterus annectens | reverse complement strand
TTTTGGTTTGGCATACTTGCGCGAAAGTGCTTTTCACCGAATAAGCACTTTCACGTAAGTATGCCTGTTTGCGAGACCGCACTATGGTGTGGATAAGGGAACATTCATTTTCCTAACTGTAATGCGGTCTCGGAGTGAGAATATTAAAGTAGGGGGGCAAAGCCCCCCTGCATAAACATAGATTTCTTTCTTTCTTTTTTTTTAACATATATTAACGAAAGCACTTTTGTTAATATATGTTTGGTGATTATGTATTTGGGACTTTGCACATTCGTGTATAAGTCCTCGATCCATATATATATATATATATATATATATATATATATATATATATATATATATACACATATATATATATATATATATATGTGTGTGTATATATATATATATATATATATATATATATATATATATATATATATACACATATATATATATATATATATAAATAAAATGTTTTGCAGAGGAAAAAACATATCCCATAACCCCTGCACAGGAACAAAAAAAAGAAGCTTCCTCCTTTCCCAGACAAAAACAAAATACGCTCAGAGCACCCACAAATCACTCGTACAGGTTGAGAGTGACAGGACACTAGCAAATACCATCTTGTGTGATTTTGCTTGAACAGTGTGATATCAGCAAGTTCATGCTGAGGATCTAACTGTAACCTGTACAGCATGCATATTTAAAAGATGGTGCCACTATATCTGTATGTGTGTACAAGGAATCTGTAGGAGTTACAGGCCAACCATTGCTGTAAAGAAAGATATTAATAAACTGAAGAACCTAGCAGTCGATGAGATCCATGAAGGAAGGTAGGGCAAGACACTCTTAATTCATTACCAGACAGCCACCTCAAATCTAAATAACTGGAAAACTTATTAATTGTGTGCAGCTTGCGCTTGGGAGACTACATTTGTACTGGGGTTTTCTTAATTGCCACAGATGCTTTTTTTTTTTTGTTGAAAGGTCTGGAGAATCAACTAGATTCCCTAGCCATCAGTGTTCCTGTTTTCTGTATGTGAGTGAGATGCTGCATTCCCTGTTTTGCCCAAGCAAATATGTTCCAAATTAATAGGCATTGAACAATTGTATACAGTGTTACTATAAGCAGTTTATTTTCCTCAAAGAATGGGATAGGTTATGACTTTGTTAAGACTACTGCACAACTTGCTGTATGGTGTCTTGGACAGGGGCACCAGAGTATGACGTGGCTGTGCAACAAAGAAAGGCTGACTAGTGCACATAGGATGCACTTTGAAGTGCACTCCTTTGGCTATAAACCTCAAGCCAGGTTACAAATACATATACCATTGGAAAAGAATGTAGGATAAAAAAAATCATGAAATGTGTCAACGTGTTTCATAAAAATGTACTGCAGGCTTAAACATTTTATTACTGTGGATGATAAACAATTCAAAACAATATTCTGCAGAAAGAAATCAGAATTATCAGTATTGTCACTTGCTCTAAGTCAGAATGGCAATTTAAAAAATGGTCTATGGTAGTGATAGTTTTTATATTTCTAAAACTTTCAGGGCTCTGAATCAAAGGATAAATGGGAATATGGCTCTGCCACTCTTCTTCTTCTTCGGCTGCTCCTGTTAGGGGTCACCACAGTGGATCAACTGTTTCCATTTCTTCCTGTCCTCTGCATCTTGCTCTGTCACACCAACCACCTGCATGTCCTCTCTCACCACATCCATAAACCTTATCTAAGGCCTTCCTCTTTTCCTGTTACCCGTCAGCTTCATCCTTAGCATCTTTTTCCCAATATACTTTGCATCCCTCCTCAGCACACCAAACCAACATAATCTTGCCTCTCTGGCTTTGTCTCCAAACCTTCCAACCTGGGCTGACCCTCTAATATACTTATTCCTAATCCTGTCCATCCTCGTCACATTCAGTGCAAATCTTAACATCTTCAACTCTGCCATGTCAAGCTCGGACTCCTGCCTTTTTGTCAGTGCCACTGTCTCCAACCCATAAAACATAGCTGGTCTGACTACCCTCTTGTAGACCTTCCCTTTCACTCTTACTGGTACTCGTCTGTCACAAATCACTCCTGACACTCTTCTCCACTGACTCCATCCTGCCTGTACTCTCTTCTTCACCTCTCTTCCACATTCACCATTACTCTGAACTGCTGATCCCAAGTATTTAAACTCATCCACCTTCGCCACCTCTACTCCCTGCATCCTCATCATTCCTCTATCCTCCCTCTCATTCACACACATTTATTCTGTCTTAGTCCTGCTGACCTTCAGTCCTCCTCTCTCTAGAGAATATCTCCACCTCTCCAGGGTCTCTTCCACCTGTTCCCTACTCTCACTACAGATCACAATGTCATCTGCAAATATCATAGTCCACGGGGACTCCTGTCTGATCTCGTCTGTCAACCTGTCTATCACCATTGCAAATAAGAAAGGGCTCAGAGTTGATCCTTGATGTAATCCCACCTCCACCTTAAATGCATCTGTCACTCCCACCGCAGATATCAACACTGTCAGACTACCCTCACACATATCCTGTACCACTCTTACATACTTCTCTGACACTCCTGACTTCCTCATACAATGCCACAGCTCCTCTCAAGGCACCCTGTCATATGCTTTCTCTAAGTCCGCAAAGACACAATAAAATGCCTTCTGACCTTCTCTGTACTTCTCCATCAACACTCTCAGAGCAAACATCACATCTGTAGTGCTCTTTCCCGGTATGAAACCATACTGCTGATCACTAATCATCACCTCCCTTCTTAACCTAGATTTCAATACTTTTTCCCATAACTTCATGCTGTAACTGATCAATGTAATCCCTCTGTAGTTACTACAGCTCTGCACATCACCCTTATTCTTAAAAATCGGTACCAAAACACTTTTTCTCCATTCCTCAGGCATCATCTCACTTTCCAAGATTTCATTAAACAATCTAGTTAGAAACTCTACTGCCATTTCACCTAAACACCTCCATGCTTCCACAGGTATGTCATCTGGACCAACAGCCTTTCCATTCTTCATCCTCTTCATAGCTAACCTTACTTCCTCCTTGCTAATCCATTGTACTTCATGATTCACTATCCCCACATCATCCAACCTTCTCTCCCTCTCATTCTCTTCATTCATCAGCCCCTCAAAGTACTCTTTCCATCTGCTCAACACACTCTCCTCGCTTGTAAGTATGTTTCTCTCATTATCCTTTATCACCCTTACCTGCTGCACATCTTTCCTAGCTCAGTCCCACTGTCTAGCCAATTGGTACAGGTCCTTTTCTCCTTCCTTAGTGTCCAACATTTCATACAACTCTTCATATGCCTTATCCTTAGCCTTCCCCACCTCTCTCTTTGCCATGCACCTCATCTCCTTATACTCGTATCTACTTTCTTCATCTCTCTAACAATCCCACTTCTTCTTCGCCGACCTCTTTCTCTGTACACTCTCCTGTACTTCTTCATTCCACCACCAGGTCTCCTTGTCCTCCTTCCTCTTTCCAGATGTCACACCAAGCACCTTTCTAGCCATCTCTTTTATTAGCTCTGCTGTAGTTACCCAGCTATTCGGTAACTCTTCACTGCCACCCAGTGCCTGTCTTAACCCTTCCCTGAACTCCACCTCACAATTACTCTTTTTCAATTTCCACCATTTGATCCTTGGTGCTGCCCTCACACTCATCCTCCTCTTCTTGATCACCAATGTCATCCTACAAACCACCATCCTATGTTGCGTAACTACACTTTCCCCTGCCACCACTTTACAGTCTCCAATCTCATTCAGACTGGCCCTTTTACATAAGATATAATTCACCTGTGTGCATTTTCCTCCACTCTTGTATGTCACTCTATGCTCCTCCCTCTTGTTAAAATACGTATTCACCACAGCCATGTTCATCCTTTTCGCAAAATCCACTACCATCTGACCTTCTGCATTCCTTTGCTTAACACCATACCTACCCATCACTTCCTGATCCCCTCTGTTCCCTTCACCAACATGCCCATTGAAATCTGCTCCAATCACCAGTCTCTCACCCTTGGGTACAGTCATCACCACTTCATCCAACTCACTCCAAAATTTTTCTTTCTCATCCATCGCACACCCAACTTGTGGAGCATATGCACTAACAACATTCATCATTACACCACCAATTTCCAGTTTCATAAACATCACTCTATCCGACACTATTTTCACCTTCAAAACACTCTTAGCATACTGTTACTTCAGGAAAACCCCTACGCCATTTCTCCTCCCATCCACACCATGATAAAAATTTGAACCACCTCTGATAAACCTAGCTTTGATCCCCTTCCATCTGGTCTCTTGCACACACAATATACCAACCTTTCTTCGGTCCATCATATCAGCTAGCTGTCTTCCTATACCAATCATACTGCCAACATTCAAAGTTCTGACCCTCAGTATCACAGTCCTAGCCTTTACTTGCCTTTGGGCATGCCTTCCCCCTCTTCTCCTCCTTCGGCGAAGAGTAGCCCAATTTCCACCAGCACACTGTTGGCCAATAGTACTGGTGGCAGTTGTTGTTCACCCGGGCCTCGACCGATCAGGTATGTATTTCTGTACTGTTGTCCACATGTATGATTTGCCAAAATTTTATGCTGGATGCCCTTCCTGATGCAACCCTCCCCATTTATCTTGGCTTGGGACCAGCACAAAGAAAGGCACTGGTTTGTGCATCCCCAGTTTGCAAGAATATATTAGGAATGCACATACATATGGTGCAGGATATTAATAAACAAATGTCAATTTATAGGAACAGTGAAATCCCATAGTCTCTTGTGGAAGTGACTAAAGATGCTAATTTACTTAGGATGAGGCTAGCTTTGTATCTCTGAAAGAAATGCTGAGTGGAATGGCAATTGATAGCATTATTAAAATTATCAGTTTAATTTAATGTTGTCTCTGCAGCTATGACACATAGATATAAGTCTCCAGCCAGCTTCAGAATTTACCAAACAGTGGATGCCAGACCTCTCAGCCATTCACTGGACTGGCTACCTGACCTGCCATTTGTGGTATACTGATATTTTTCTACAGTATGAATAAACAATATACAAATAACCTCTACAGAGTATTTAGTCTGACTTACTTTTCAAGATGTTTCACATGATATGCAGCTTCCTGTAGCTAGATCATTAACATTTAATGATACACATTGTCCTCTAGTTTTAGTTAGTATTACAGGCTCACAGGTGTCTACTAGCCTAACAACCACTAGGACATTTTTAAGCCTAGTCATGCATCCCAAATCTCTGGTAAGTTCTGTAACCCTTGATAAGTGTAAGCAGGGGGTTGGGCGATGAAACATTTACAAGTAAGGGCCAAGAAGATGAGCTATTTATAGGCTGCCCTGTGTCCTTTAGAAACATAGGTGCCAAATCGGGATGAATTTCTTGTTCCCCATCCAAATGTCCAAGTTACACATGAACTGGGTTAGGGAGGAACTCTGCTTCACATGGATGGGGAGCCTGTTCCAGGGAAGGAGTAGTTTCTGGAATACATATCTGTCTCTCCAGCAGGTCCTATTTATACCACAAGCATGGTTTAAATCTTTAGAATGGGTAATTCTGTCAATGATTGTTTTGCAGATATGCAGGAGGTCCATCAGGGTGGGATCTGACAATACCTTGTCTGCCAGGCATAGATCTCCCCTCAACAGCCTGTAGGACCATGAATAAAGGGATAGGGCTTTGAGGTGGTCTGTATAGGACATGCTACTTACTCCCTGTTTTCTTTTAGTGAGGCAGCGTTGTGGACATTCAAATTGCTAGATATACCTGGTTAGGTAGATACCAAAGGGGGCTCTGCACTCAATGACAGGTCTGATGAATGCTGAACATAGTGGAACAATGACCTCCTTGGACCTACCTGCCATACCTTTGTTTATAAGTTGCACAACATAAAATGGTTTCTTCGCTACTGTAGACACGTGATGGTCAAAGACTAGATTACTGTCTATGTGGATCCCCAAACCCTGACTAATGCAAAGACTCAAAGAGGCGTGTGGTCAATATGACAGTTTTCAGGGGTGGATGATGTCCAGAGGGATACTATTATGCAATTCTTCACACTTAGTTTTAGTCCATGGCTCTGATACCAGTTATTTGCCTGTCTCAGCCTTTTCTGGAGAACATTATTGCCAGTGGGGGATTCTATGACTGCTCCTAATTGGCAACTGTCAGAAAATTTGGTCAGCCAGTGGCCCTTGACTTCAGAGAAGTAAATGCCAAAAAGGAGCTGTCCTAGGATCAATCCCTCAGGACTCTGCATGAGACTGGCCTCTTTGTAAAGGTGAACTTCCTACCCCCGTCTATGAGCCAGCTCGCTGTCCATCACATGACAAAAAGGTTTATACCTAACCTCTTGAGTTTGTCAACAATGCATGAGTTGGGTACTGTGTCAAATGCCTTAGCCAGGTTAAGGTAGGCAGTGTGAATTGTTTGTCCCAATCCATTGCTTTGGTGTCCTTCTCAAAGAAGTCCACCAGGATGAGTAGGCATGACCTGCCCTTGATGAAACCCAAATGGGTTGGATCCGGTGTCTAGAGGTTTCCTATGTCATTATTAATCATTTTCATGATAATTCTTCCAAAGGCTTTGCATATGAGATGAGTGAGACTTATCAGTCTGTAGTTTCCAAGATATGTAGATGGCCCACCTTGGTTTAGAAGGATGACTATTGCTGTTCCCTATTCATGAGGCATGAAGTCTGTTTGGAAGCTACAATTAAATAATTTCAGATGGCCTGATAGTTCCTGTTTCATGCTATATAATATGTTTATATATATATATATATATACATAGAGAGAGAGAGAGAGAGAGAGAGATACGAGGTGAGTGACTTTAGAGCAAAATGCTTTTGTTTGACACGCAAATGGTCAACACAAAAAAGTCTAAACAAAAATGGTATAAGTTAAGCACATCTAAAAGCTATGTTTTTGCAGGAGGGTAAGCCCCCGCTTTCTCCTCACACCCGCTGCTAATTAAATATACCAGCTCTGAGGTTGCATTGCAGTGGGGATATGCCATTCACTGCTGCAATATCAATACTGTTGATATTATCTGATTCAGACCTTTCTTTGTTTCTTTGTTGAACAAAAGCAATTTACACTACTGTCATTAGACCTCTATATATATATATATATATATATATATATATATATATAAAAATCTACTGGTCGGCAGGTGTCCGAGAACACACACACTATTCCTCGAGTTGGGGATTATGCCCTTACACCATGTTTGTGTGATCTTGAAGTCAGTATATATATAATTAGCAGGTGGCTTGGGGTGCAAGGGGGGCTTGCCCCTTGCAAAAATGATGTTTTAATTAATTTTTTTTTAATGTTTAAATTATGAATGCGTGGGGGCTGTTTCTTGGTGTATGTATAGCTGCATATCGACATTGTTTTAGACATTTGTTAGTATTATACCCACCCCTATGATATTATATATATATATATATATATATATATATACACACACACACACACACACACACACACACACACACACACACACACACACACACACACACACACACACACACATACACAGAGAGAGAGCTATAGATATATGCATTATATTTGCATATATGTTATCAGGTACCACGAGATATTGAGTTACTCTCTTAACTTTATTAGTCATAAACTTTACAAAACAATATTCTACATTTCAAAACATACAAAACAGTTTTCAATGAAAGAAACTTTTTAGTCACTATCATGAACAGCTTTCAATTTGTCCATGTGTCTGTTGGCAGTTGGCATGTAAGTGCCTAGCAGTTTGTGCAGAAGGATAAAACTGTGAGCTGTGTGGTCCCTGTGGCACATGGTTTGATTCCCTCAGCCTTCATTTGCCTACTGTGTCAACTTGAGCAAGTCACTTAAATAAACAATGCTCGAGTCAGTGTATAGTGATGACCAGGCTTGATCACAGCGCATTACAAATTTCATATCTAACAGTGATCACTCTTTTCATGTATTGTTATACTTAACCTTTTATTGTTGTAGTTACAATAACATTTAAGTTTATCAGTACTAACATATATCTATCACAATGCAGTAAGGTAACAATGCAATAATGTTTAGAATGAATTTACTACACATACTGTACAATGTTCATACTGTACATATCTGCAAGGGACATGATATTTTAGTGTAAAGTAAGAGAGATGAAATCTCGTGATAGTTTTACTAGACAATGTCAAACATGTTCAGATATTTAGTTATACACTGAGGGCCAGATTCAATAAAGCCTACACCAAGTGCACACAATATGTATTCAAGAAGATTCTTATCACATTTCTGTGCTTTCTTGTCACTTAGAAAGATTACACGAAATGTACATGCAGTCTACACTTTAGAAAGATTACACGAAATGTACATGCAGTCTACACTTTAGAAAGATTACACGAAATGTACATGCAGTCTACACTTTATACCTGTCAGTATTTAAAGCTGCAAGAAAATCAGAAGGAAAACTAGGAAGAAGATGTGATTTATGTCTGCATTGTCTGATCTCATTGTCTGCTCACACAGAACAAGGTGCACTTAGGGTACGCATTAGAGTTTATGTTGTGTTTGTGTAAAAGACAAAACCCAGAAAGGGTTTACTGTTTTTAATTTTAATAGCAACATGATATATTCTGTAAATTAGACACGAGTTTTAACTACTTTTTTTATGAAATACCACAAAACAACAGTTTTGTCCTTTTTGAACACAGAACTTTCCCTAGTATAAAATCTTTCTAATGTGGTAAATCTCCTTTAACTCTAAAAGAGTCTCATAAATGTTCTACAAACAAAAACTGTGATGCCTAGTTTACTGAGAAGTAGTTTGTCTTTCATCTAATTTAATTTTAGTTAAATTTATTTATTGTTAACCAGGTAAGTGAACTGGTCATTTGATTCTTCTTAGGCATGATTCAGCTTGCTTCATGCGAAGACACTGCCACTGTAAATCCACACACACACACCACCTGATATTTGCTTACCAGTCAACAAGGGATAGCTGTGGCTAACTGCTTATCAGCAAAGACTGACCACAGTCCAGCCTCCGGTTGACACCTTTTCACCGGGTGCATCTTAAATATTTGACCATCATTAAATGAAATAAAAGTTCTTTTCCTGCATTAAAGAACTCTAGTTGTTATACATATATCCTAAGAGATCTCATTCCCGATCACAAAACTATGATCAACTAATTCCAAGTTGGCTGTTTACAAAAACAGATAACACTTCCCTATTATTTGTGGCACAAACAAATTTGCCCACCTCTGAGTGACATTCAGGGCAGGGTTTAAGAGGGATCCTTTTTAAATCTTGTTCACTGGGCAGTTGTTGTCACTTGGTGGCAGCACAGTACTTCACTTTTCACCCACCCTGTTTAGGTGGGCAGTCAATGCATGCCCCCCTCCCGTATTTTTATAGCCCCATTAATTTCTTGGGCCAATTCAACACAAAGAATGTGTAAGTGAGACGTTACTGATGCTGCATGTGGCTAGTTTGCCAAGGGGCATGATGGGTATGTCACTCAGCTGGAAGAAGAGGAAGGACTGGTCAGACCATCTGTCACACCACCTGGTCAATGGGGCCTGTGAATATATTAATTATTATGCTGTTCAGTGTTATGTGGTTACTGGTTTGATAAAATTATTAGTCTTTTTGGAACAAAGGATAGTATTTTAATAAATAAACTATGATTTATGCATGATGAAGTGTTTTATTCACTAAATAAATAAATGGTCCTAATGTTATTGATGAGTCCTGTGTAATATAATGGGGAAGCGGGGATCTGTTTGAAATCTCTACTATTTCAGATGTTACTTACAGTGCTCTAGTACCTTTATCATGTACTTTTATGTCACTGATGAGGAAAAGAAAATCTGATGGACACCTGTGTTACTCCTAAATGGGACAATGTAGCATTTATAGGTTCATAGGTATGTACTAGGCTATCGGCCCAAGGGCCTAAGTAAGCCTAGCCAACAGGGTTCCCTGGCTTATGCCACCCAAGAAAGTTAATTTCCTGTGCCACTGTCGAGCAGAGCCACAGAAGTGATTCCCGAGGTGTATTTCCTATTTCCCATCCACTCAAAATTTTTCTTGAAGAATGCTAATGAGGAACTTTGCTTGACATAGATGGATAGCTTGTTCCAGAGTATAGGAAGTCTCTGGGACAGGAATCTACCCCTCCAGCATGTCCTGTTTATTGTGGTGACAAGGTTTAGGTCCATAGAGCATGTAGCTTGGCGGGATTGGGATTTCGTAAGGTGTAGCATGTCCAACAGCTCTGGGTTTAACATAGATTTATATGTTAGGCAGAGATCTCCTCAGAGTAGGTGATATGCTACAAAGTAAAGCTGGAGTTATTTGAGACGGTCAGTGAAGGGCATCTGTTTGAGACCAGTAATCCTCTTTGTGAGGTACTTCTGTGGCCTTTCCAGCTGTTGCAGATATCTTGTGAGGTATATTCCAAAAGGGGCGTTGTACTCTATAATGGGTCTAATGAGTGCCAAGTACAGGGGAACAATTACCTCTTTTTTTCCTGGATGAGAACCCTTTTGTGATAAGGTGTGCCACATAGAAGGACCTCCTGACTACTGTGGCGATGTGATCATCAAAGGAGAGACTACTGTCCACCTGGGTCCCAAGGTCTCATCACACATTTGGCATTAAGTAGGCTGTTGTTTAGGTGGTAGTTCATGGGTACAGAGTTTTTACCAAAGGGGATGACAATGCACTTTTTGGCATTGAGCTTGAAGCCATGCTTCTGATACCAGGCATCTGTCTCAGTGAGGCCCTTCTGTAGGATGTCCACATCATTTGAGGACTCAACTATGGCTCCTAGTTTGCAGTTATCTGTGAACTTCATTAGCCAGAGGCCTTCTGTGTTAGCCTGTACTTCAGAGAGGTAGATACCAAACAGTAGATATCCCAGGATTGAACCCTGTGGTACTCCACTTGTCACTGGTTTGAAGTCAGATTTGGAGTCTGCAACTTTTACAGTGTGGGTTCTGTCAGTGAGCCAGTTGGCAACCCATCTTGACACGTAGGGATTTATACCTAGTTTAGTGAGTTTAGCTATAATTCCAGAATGGGGGATGGTGTCGAAAGCCTTGGCGAGTTCAAGATAGGCTGTGTGAACCACCTTACCCTTGTTTACGGCTTTGGTAACTGCCTCAAAGAAGTCTGCCTTTCACAAACACAAGCTGAGTGGGGTCCAGAGTTTGGAGGTTACCAATGTCTTTGTTTACGAGTTCCATGATGATACATTCCATGGTCTTGCAGACCAGGCTCGTCAGGCTAATAGGGCAATAGTTCCCAGCATCAGTGGTGGCTCCCCCTTTGTGAAGTGGGATAACTGTTGCTGTGTGCAATTTGGTGGACAAAAAGCCTGGTGTGAGACTATGATTGAATGTGGTGCTTAGGTGGGGAGCCAGTTCATTCTGAAGCTCATGTAAAAACGCAGCCTGGGATATTGTTCGGTCCCATAGATGCTGTGTTTTTGGTTTTAGAGAGTGCAGCTTTTACCTGCATAGATATGATTACAGGGACTCTGCATTCTTCCTGTACAGATATGGGCCCTTTAGGGGGTGGTAGAGTTAAGACTGAACCTATCTGCCAGGATGTTGGCAATATCAGTTGGTTATGTAATTTTCATTCTGTTGTGCTGTAACTCAGAGCAGATCTGGGTGTTGCTATTGAGATTCATGACACAGCTATAGAATGCTTTGTGGTTGCCCTTAGAATCAGTGGTGATTTTGATTTCGCAGATAGCTTTGGAGGATCTTATAAGGGATCTCAGCTTCTTACTGAGGCTGGCCAGGCAGCTTCTCCACTCATGGGATTTTACTCTCTTTTGCAACAGTTTCCTCCTTCAGTTGTAGAGTTTGTTTATAGCAGGGGACCACCAGATTGGCTTCCTTTTTTTTGAGGATAGCGTCTTGGTTCTGTTTGGGATAGCATGATCCATGCACTCATGTAAGTACTTATAGAGTGCATTTGTGTAGGATTCAGCAGTCATAAATGTATTGTCCATCTGCATGGGTGTCATGAAGTTCACCACTTCTGTCTTAAGAAGCATGAAGTTGGCTTTGGAGAAATGTTTTACCGTGGTTTCCTTAATGGTGGGTGGGGGCTGGATGCAGATATCTAGGGTGATTTGCTTATGGTCTGATCTGACTAACGAGGAGTTGATTTCAGGTGTGGAACACCGGTCACTCATGTTGGTAATGACTAGGTCTAGGATATTGTTGCCCCTGGTGGGGGTTTGGATAAGTTCATCCAGGGCATTGGAATTTATGAATTCCAGAAAGCGTTGAGTGAAGGAGTTGGTACATGAGTAGTTTTCCCAGTTAATGGTGGGGTAGTTGAAATTGCCCATTATTAGGGTGTTTGGTTGAACCCTAATATTTTCCTAGTATATCAAGAAAAGAGGAGTGAAAATCCTGGGGCATGGTGGGGGATCTTTAGCAAGCTACAATTTGGATTGCAGTTTTGCCCAGAGTTAGTTGCACTTGGATAACCTCGGATGATTTATGCTGCGCAACTAGCCTTCAGCTGTGGATATCCTTAATGAATATGGACACACCTCCACCTTTGATGTTCTGGTCCAGGTTAGATGGCCAAAAAGTGTGGCATGCGTTATTGCCTGGTAATGCAGGGGTGATCTCTAGAGCCCTGAACCAGGTCTCAGTCACTGCACAGATATTGATGTTCTCCATTTTAAGAAGTGCCTCGAGTGAGTGCATTTTGAGATTTAGATTCCTAGCATTGAGTAGCATTACCCTCAGTTTTTGCTTGCCTGTTCCTGTTACAGTGGTGAATTTGTCATTTGAACCTTGCCTAAAAAAGGCACTATAGGGGCGACAAGAGCCTTAGCCAGTATCTGGAATCCCAGGGGTGACAGGTGCAGGCCATCTCTGGCAAAGCATATTGGTCTGTCGTCCATGTCGCCTCAGGAAGACAGATAGTGGATCCCCTTAGAATGACAACAGAAGCTTAGCCAATTGTTGAAATCAATCATTTTGTCCTTGTACTGTGGTATAATTCTGGGTGATGGCAGGATGCTACTCAGGGCTAGGGTCATACCTGCCTGGGTTACAAGATCAGAGAGCTCTTCTATGTCTCTTTTCATGTAGTCCAGGGAGATACGTCTCAGGTTGTTCACACCAACATGGACAATGACGGAGTCATATTTGTACTTGTTGTGGAGTGACCTGAGTACGTGGATTATGTGACGGATCCTGGCACCCAACAGGCAGCTGACAGTAACCTTCTCCTTGTTTAGCCTGGTGAGTGGGACATCAGTGTGCCTGACTATAGAGTCACCTATGACTAGTGTGTTGGGTACGTTGGTTTGCCTTATGGGCTGTGGTTTATTGGCACACTGAGTCTGTGGGCTATATGTCATTTGGGTTGTGGTGGGGGGTGGAGGCTGCCTGCATTTCTGCTTTGGAGGTCTCTGTTGCTTGAGCAGATTATTAATGAGAGCCTCTATGAATGTTTTTGTGTTTCTATGTGTGGATTTTGGTGGTGTAGCTTTAGTGGGACTATGTGGTGAGTGTGGTGTGGTGCAAGTGTTTACCTTCTCCTCTTGACTGTCAAGTTCAGTTTTGGTTGGAGAGAGGTTTACCACCAGTTTGGCTAGATAAGTGCATCTCTCACAGGTTGCGGTGCTGGGTGGTAGGAGGACAGGGTTGTCTGTGTACGTGAGACAAATGCTACATTGCCTCAAGATGCCCAGATTCATCAGACAGACAGGAGAGAACATTGGGAGCTGACCCTTGGACATGCCTGAATAAAAACTACTTTCCTCTAGACAAGTGAGGAAAGTGAGTATAAGAGCTGTTTTTCTCTAAGCAAGTGAGGAAAGCAAGTACAAAAACTGTTTTCCTCCAGGTAAAGAGGATGGTTGAGTGCTGTAGTAAATTGTAGCTTATTTAGTGCTAACAAGTGCTGAGCATGAATAAGCAAATTCAAGTGCTAAAACTAATAATCTTTACCTGGATCTTGTGGTAGACAGGCTACCTAGTGCTTACCACTCCCACTGATAAACTAGAAGGCTTCCCTCCAACACAGAAAGGCTTTGGGGGCTCAGAAGCCTACAAACAGTCCTGGATACAGTAAATTTGTACCTGGACTAAACTAGTTACAGTAAAGGCAGGAAACCAGCCTAGAATTTTTTTTTTGAAAGAGAGAAAGGAGAAACAGAAGATAATTCAAAATTAAGGACTAAGTGGCTTGCCCTTCACAGATGTTCTCTCTGGATTAGGTAGAATAAGCCGTTATTCTGTCTTTTATCACTGCTAGCTATAAGCAGGTGGACCATAGCATCTCTGTCCCAGGTCTGAACCTTCCTGATGGTAACAAATAATGTTCTTCAATCATTCTGACTACAGCTCATTACTCTAGGGAAGAACTTTTATTTCATTTAATGATAGAACACCATCTTTTTCACAGATCCACCTTGACACCTTTCTGACTTACAGCACTATTACTACTGAATTATCAGCACAGCTACAGGGCACACATGTTACTTCCTGGTTGTAGTAAACATGTACTCTGGCACATTTTGATGTGGCAATTTCACTGCTGAGGAGAAATTACTCTTTATCACAGGTAATTGCATGCAGTGCTCTAAAGCCAAACTGACCTAGAGGAGTGAGAGTGTGTGTGTATGTGTATACATATATATATATATATATATATATATATATATATATATATATATGGTTTACAATCAAAATGCAGAAAGTCAGTTGAATGAGAGGCAACACCTCGAATACGGTAGGAGCGACAGTCAGAATGTCGACTTACAGTTGTACTTCAGTTCATAAAATTGTTATCAAGTCAGGGACATGAAGCATGGTTGGCAATGACAGCTTTTGATATTATTATCGACAAAACGTTGTTGATGTTGCTTTGACCTATTTAATACACGAGTCAAGGATATGCATCGGTAACATCACCGTTCACACTTCTGAATGTAGCGTTTTTTATAGTAATCCTAGATATATATATATATATATATATATATATATATATATATAGACACACACATATCAGAGTCTACTTCACATGACTGAAAACTCAAAATATTGAATTTCACTTGAGTGAGACTACAATACCTAATTTTCAAAATACTTAAAATGCATTTGACTGAGTCTCATTATAGTGATAGCTTACAATGCTGAATTTCAAAATAATGAATTTTAAGTCATAGACATGATGTGTGTTTCCCTTCACTTGTGACTTGCTTGTGATAAAAAAAATAATACTGTAACTTAAAGTGCCGACTATCAGAATACCAACAGTAGTGTAGAAAGTAGTGTTGTAGTGTTTCTAAATGTGGGTATTTCTCTCTACATTTTTATGGGCAGTATATAAAATAATATGGTGGATATTTCATGCACTCCCAGCAGTAGTGGCAGTGTGTATACAGAACTGTAGGTAACCTAGTTTAGTTTTATATCATCTAGTCTCTGTTAAGAGATTAAGTAAGTAGTTTTTAAGTTTTGGAAAGAGTTAGTCATTGGTGTTGTAAGTGTGCACATCTATGACTTAAAATTCACTAAGTCTATTCTGACTAGCTGTTTTACATATATCCTTGGCTGAATTAAAATATTTTATAAAACATTTAGTCAATTGCTTTGGCTGGCCATGCTGTTAATACCTTCTGGAACAATATGAAAGACACGGCATGTAGTTCAATAAACAGAAACAGGAAAACTCTGATGCACATGTGATAGATTTTAAGAGTCATTAGCAGCACATCGTATAGATTATAGGTTCACAGATTAGTAATAGGCTAATTGCCCTTGCGAGCCATTTAAGGCCTAGCTAATTATCCCTTGTGAGACTCAAACCTTGCACCTTGTGTTTATAAGGCAAACACCTTAACCATTAGGCCACTCTCCTTCCCTTATTTTTTATTAACTATCCAGCTCACTGCCACGTGTTGCTTGTGTGTTGTTTTGAAATGGTACCAGAATGTATGCGGCAGGCCATTAATTCAAACAAAGAAAATGCTGACAGAAAACTGGATGCATGACTGAATCAAAATTCTGGTCATTCAGGAACTGAATGTCATGCAGTACCAGCTCCTTGAACTCTTTGTTGACAAAATGCTGTTGTACATCTTCATCTTCTAAGGAAGACAATCGTTTCTCTGGAAAATGTATTTATTTTCCTTTTTTTTACTTTTCTGATTATATAGGTCTTCTGAGAGGGATATCTAAAAGTACAAAGAAATAAAATGAATCTCTCAGGGTCATACACTATGCAGCTAATGTGTTTCTCAAGCTTCACAGCTCAAAACATAACCATCATACTAAACAACTCTCTAACACATGAATAATGGCTGTATTTCCTAACTAATTCAGTTTACCCTCTGGTCAGAATATTTCTTTATTTATATTTATTTATTAGAAAGCCCAGAAAAGCATGTAACTCCTTTTCAGCAAGGGTCCAGGGAAAAAGCTTCATTAATAATACTGTACAGTAATTAGACCTATAAGTAACACACAATACAGCATAAAACACACGAGGAACATGCAGATGCAGTTAGGTTGCTATGAAGTAAATATATATATATATATATATATATATATATATATATATATATATATATACATACACACACACATACATATATGCACAGTATGAAGTCTAGTTTACATAGTGTGAATTAGGATTCAGTTATGAGGTGATGTTAATAAAGTAAGTACACTGGACAAGTGAAAATGAGATGAAAACAGTTACTGTAAATATAAAGACTAAGCAACATTAGTGTGTTTAAATCTGAAGTCACAAACCTATCAATTATGTTGCTCAGTTACAATATTGTGCAAAGCAGCATTTGTAGCATTACTTATGAAGTCAGTGTTAAGAAAAATTAACATATTAGGCAACAGGTTTCACCAGAGGATGATGAGGTATCACTGCAGGTGAGATTTAAATGATTGAAGTTTATGTACTTGGTTAAGAGAGTGAGAGAAGGATAGAATTTCAGATTCACACACAGTTTGAGTGTTTCTTCATTAGTACTGTGAGATTTATTTACAGCGAGTAATAGTTTGTCCTTTAAGCACAGGCATCTACTCGGGGAGTTCTACTGTTTTATAAGACTGGGCATTCTTCTGTATTTTGTATATGATGTGTGGAAGACCAGTAGTTGATTTTAAGTTATGTATTGGGATAAATCAGTCCAGATAAGTTTTTACAACCAAGCAGTGATAGAGTGGCATTAGCAGACATCTTGCTTTTTTATTTTAGCATTGTAGTAGTTTATTTTTGTAGTAGCATGCAGGTTGGTGAAGACAGGACCATCGCAGAGAACTGCTGAAAAACTATTACTTCATCATATCTTCTTCATAGAAGTAACGGTTTGAAGGTGTTTAGCCAGGAAAGGTAATGCAAGCTTCTTTTTGACTGCTTGTTGGATATGTATGTTAAATCTTAAGTTGTTGTCTATAGTGATTCCTAAAGATTTTGTATAGGTTTGAGTGAAATTCCAGATCTGCAGACTGAGGAAATAGCGAAAAGTGATTTTTGTACTAGAAATAGAGTTAGGACTGAATAGCATTTTTAAGACCAGCTGAGATCTACCTAAGCAAGATTAAAGAGAGGAGAATGCTTCTTTGAATTGCTGTTGTAGGCTGTGAAGTGTGTACGAGTATAGAGGCAACTACATTTTGAATGATCAAGGCTTAATTAGTTGCCAAGTATAGAATATTATAACAATAACTGACTCCTGGGTGTGGTATATTGAATATTTACCCAGAGTTGGTGTGGTTTAATTACGAGGGCGAAGCCGGATTGATTAAACAAAGGCAACCCTGGGTAAATCTTCAATATACCACCCCCAGGAGTCAGTTATTGCTATTATACAATGACATTATTTAAGAAAGAAATTACTTACTTTTCTTAAATAATGTCTTTGTATAATGGTGCTGTGGTGTTCTTCCAGATTATATTCCTTTTTTTGCCACTTTGTTGATGAACTGTGTATGCATATGGGACTTATGTTCCCACACTTACGTAGTACATCAGTGCTTTGAAAAGATGTCTATTGCTTTTTTTTTCCAAAAAAAAAAAAAAAAAACCTACCTGTGAAATCCTGACATTTTAGGGGTACAAGAGAGACAGGGAAAAATACAAGAAAAATCGTTATGTTTCATTATTTTGCATAACATACCTGATTTTCCTTGTATTTTCTCTGCCCTCCATATCTACCTCTTGAGCTATTAACTCAAGAAAACTGCAAAGCCTTAGCATATATTAATAGAAGAATGTTTGGGTGACCTGACTTTTTTCTGTTGTACTGCGGTGGTGGTGCTGTAGTAGCGTTGTCGCCTCACAGTTAGACGTTGCCCGTTCGATTCTCAGTTAGAGCGTCTTCTGTGTAGCGACATGCTTGAATGGGCGTTCCTTTGTTGAAGGTTGTGCGTTAGGCCTGGCAAGCCAGCACGTAAAACTCTACTGCCAATCATTAGCGGACCGGAATTCCGCTGTGGCGACCCCTAACCGGGAAAAGCCGAAAGACACAAACAAACAAATATGCTTAATTTACAATGGGCACACTGTTTGGGCTGACCAATCAGCGTGCACATTTTTGAATGGTAATGAGCTGCCATTGTATAACAATAAATATGTTAAATAGAATGGGCCTAGAATGGACCTTTGTGGAATGTCAACAGAGGGAGGGACAAATGAAGATCATTCTTTTTACCTTCTGACTGTTTGAAATCAATTTGAGGGGCAGTTGAGGAACCAAGAGTGGGAGGAATGTGGCAGTCCAAATTTGGATAGGTTTGGAAGAACGTTTTTTTTTTGATAGACTATATCAAAGGCTTTTGATAAATTGAGACAGAGGGATGAGACCAGGTTACTATAGTTTCTAAATAATTTTGTAGCTTGCTCATCTCTCTCTGTAAATATCTTGTCATTTAATTAATGAAATGTAAATTATGTTAAACCAGTACCTTATCCTAGTCTGTCTTGAACAAAAATGTATATTTTACTCAAGTAATTTAACATTGCAATAAAAAAAAACAGTAAACTGAGCTGCTTTTCACATAATTCCTTTTTTTTCCAATAGCACCAACACTTATGTTCTCCAGAAAGTGCTTACACAGACAAATAACTTGTGCCAGCGTCATGGACTAAAGCTACATGCCAAGAAATGCATAATAGTATGCTTTGGGATGTCAACCACCCCTGGTAACTATCATACTGACAGACCCCTAAGAGTTGACCCAGTAGTCAGGGACTGCGGGTCACATAGACAGTAATCTAGCCTTTGCCCATAATGTACCTATAGTAGTGAAGAAATCATTATGTTGTGCAAGTTATAAACAAAGGTATGACATCTAGGTCCAAGGTCGTCATTCTTCCACTATATTCAGCATTCATCATGCCTGTCACTGAGTACAATGCGTCCTTTGGTATGTACCTAACCAGGCGCATCCAACAAATTGAATGTCCACAGAGATTCTTCAATAAAAGAATACATGGTGTAAGTAACATGTTCTTTGAAGACCTTCTCAAAGCCCTATCCCTGTATACTGTGTCCTATAGGCTGTTGAGGGAAGATCTATGCCTGACCTACAAGGCACTGTCAGACCCCACCCTGATGGACCTCCTGCATATCTGCAAAACAAACGGCACTAGAATTACTCATTCTAAATATCTAAACCTTGCCTGTGATATAAATAAGACTTGCTGGAGAGACAGGTATACATCCCAAAGACGATTCCTTCTCTGGAACAGGCTCCCTATCCATGTGAAGCAGAGTTCCTCTCTAACCCAATTCAAATGTAACTTGGACAATTAGATGGGGAACAGGAAATTCAACTCTGGTTTGGTACCTGCATCTCTAATGGACAAAGGCAGCCTATAAATGGTTCATCTCCCAGACTCCTACTTGTAAGTGTTTCATCTCCAAAGCCACAGTTACACTTATTGGTGGTACCAGAACTTGTCAAGGATTTGGGATACATGGTTAGGCTTAAAAAGGCCCTAGTAAACCTTAGTACATGTCTGACCCGGTCTTTGTTCTGCACTATGATCTCCACTAGGCTGTAAAGTATGGCTGCCTACACAACATACTGCCCCTTCCCTCCTCCAAACAGAGGTGAGCAGGCAAAAGTCTCATCATTCCTCTCTCCCCCCCACCAACTCCAACAGGTGCACCACACCCACTAATCATGCCTGGGCTGTCATCAGAGCTTTATTTCGCTGTGACAATGGAGCTAAGTGGCAACAGGCCTATTTATTTTGGTCCTGTTTCTCCACTAGCATAAAATGAAAGTATCTTGATTTCCTACTTTCTGATGATGACAGCAGGTGTTCCATCAGTTTGATGACATCACTTCCTTTGATTCTTCTTAATGGTTACCCTTTACATAGTATTTTAAATCTCATTTAAATAATAGATTTGAAGGAATAGTTAAGTTAGCTGTTTTTATCTTTCAAACTCAAAGCTGTTGCGTTTGTGGGTATAAAAGTGATCAGTTGTGTCTAATAGCCTACATACAAATTGATCTTGCAAGCACCATGCTCCATAACATATTTTTATTGCCCTACAACTAGAATAAGTGTCTTAGACATAGCTATCCTTCTCTCATGTGCATAAAATTACTTCAAGTAAAAACTATTTTATTTAATGTAATAGGTGCTCTGACAAATGCCAGATATTTTATAAAAATAATTGTCTAGAGAGAGACTGCTGAATCAGATGCTAGCTAAGTAAGATGTAAGGCGCACTTTGCTATGTGGTACTAAAGGAATGGAAAAGCATTTTATGATGCGAAAACTTGACAGGGTTAGTAAGCTTGCCGTTTTCAGGTATATTTTAATATTATATCCTAATAAGTTGCTTTAGTTGAGGCTCATAAGTGTAACTGCAGGCCACACTACCTGGAGAAGGATGAAGCTGGTCATCTATGACAGATAAAAGATATTTGAATGACTTGGTTTAAGATATTTTATTAGTCCTGTAGCTAGAAGATGTGACACACCAAACTACACTTGTTCATTTGAATTCACTATCTTCCTAGCCACAGACATGTAATACTAAGCCATCATTAAGAAATACATGGAGTATTTCAGAAGGTATACTTGAATTTGTGTCATAATGTCTAGTGGTATTTTGCTATTTTAGCCATTCTTAACAAATGCAGGTTGTGCTTTTATACAGTTACTTATTCATTATTTTAATTTATACCATCTGGTTTAACATTTCATATTTAATGTTTTTGTATTATTGATTACAAGAAAATAAATGGCATTTAAACTCTATTCTGGTTTCCCAAGCTAATATATGCTTATGATGCACCTTTCTCTCCCTTACTGAATACTTTACATAGTGTTAGTAATGATTAGAGAAAGTACCAGAGGTAAATAATGCAATATTTCATAAAAAATCAAACAGAAACAGATTCTGGCTGAAAATAAATGGAGTTATTGAAAGAACAATACTGAACTTTGTTTGAAACTAGGTAAAAGCAAGCATCATAGAATTATTCTAAATATTTCAGTTGATTCTTTATTGGTTTATGAGTGTTATTTAATTATTTTCTGTTGTTCATCTGGGCATTTACTCATTTTCATGGGATGCCCATGGAGAAAAGCCATACAATAATGCCACAAATACTTACAGAACAGAAGTAATAAAAAAATGGCTTCACAGGCTGAGGAAAGCTTAGCCAAGGCATCGGGGGTATTAATAGCATTTTTTCCTATTGTCCTGAAGCCAATAAAGTCACTATTATATTTTAGATATTATATTAGCTTGCTATTTGTTACAAAATAACAATATTTAACATGAAACAACTGACTGGTTATCTACGTGTCATTAAGACGTGTTCATTCATAAACACTGTAGCTTGCTGAAAGCCCTTTTCAAGCCACATTGCCAAGTTACTAAGTCTGATCAAATATCTTTCAGGCCAAATGAAACATTAAGAGCTGACTCCATTACCACAAAGTGCAGCATTTTCCTTACCAAAAAGGCAGCATGTCAAACTAAAGAAAGACATGTCACAGTGAAAATACAGGCATACTTTCCTCTAACTCTGTCACAAATGCCACCTGAATCTTTGATCCTCTTACTTTAGGCTACAGCAAAGTCAACTGTGGTCACCAGAAGGTAAGTGACAGTGCTATGCAGGTTTTAAAAGATGACATATTTCATTTAAGAAGGCCTACCTACAAGAAGCTGTACTGTACACGGTGCTCTGAAAGCAAAACATTAGTTGGGTATAATCCATTCTGATGTTTTATCTCTCTTTAGACTTCTCTCTAAAAACATTATGCACAGCAGAAAAAGACATGTTTTGCTTAAAGGAAAACAATGAAAACCTAAATATCAGTAGTTGTGGTTGTTACTAACAAAATTCTGCTCTGCTGGCAACTGCATCAAGTCTGGTATGTTACAAAAGTTGCCTCTCAGAACAGAAATAGAAGGACATGTTTAAAGTCCTTTTAAAGAAACAGTACAAAACATCATAGACTCAGGGCTCAAGTTATGTTTTATAAAGGTATTGTCATTGCAAATAAGGGTTCAAACAGTAGGTACATTTTAAATGTTTAACTGAGCGAAAGAAACATTGCACTGGAGAAACGTTTCACTGGAAAGATGTACAAAACCAACACTGTAGTTTGATCTGATGTCTAAAAGTACATAAAACTGTAATTCATACAACATAACAGCTGTATACAAAAGAGAATTAAAGTAAACTATACAGTAAGGCTTCTGATTTGACCTTCATGTAGAATTGATTGATTCAATGCAATAATAGGTGACACAGGCCCTTCCCCTGACCGTCTTCAAGCACAGTTGGACCAATGGATGGGAAATCACAGAATGACTCCTGGGGTGGTGGCATTACCCTTATGAAAAGGTCAGGCTGTTAAAACTGTCACAGCCCTGCTTAATGATCCTTGTTATCATTCCACTATGGACATAACATTTGGTAAAATCTAAGCAAAACTGGCCAGGTTTATAAGGGCTCTTGAGCTGCTAGCCATGTAAACACCTATGGACCTATACGTGCAAGTAATTCAATTAGACAGAGACTTGATTGATAGTCTAAGACAGGTATTTACATAGTACGTTTTGAATATGTCTTCTGGATGTGCTTCCCACGTTAAGTGTACTGACAAAGCTACATTTCCCTGAAGATGTGACAAGGTCTCTTGTCTAATGTTCTAATTAACGTATATGAGCATCTGGTATCACTGCTATAGGAGCATGTTGTTTCTGGAGATGAACTGAAGTTCAGACTGTGTTTATTTATTTATTTTTATTTTACATTTGTTGACCGGGCTAGTCCAACTGGATTTATGTCCATTTTCAGTGGAGGCCCGGGGAGAAAAGCTCCAGAGGTAAAAACTATTTTACAAATACAAATAATACATAGTACAAATGTGTTATGTAATGGGAAGAATAAAATGTCATCACATATATTATAGATCTTAATGAACTAAAGAAAGCTAACTTAGAAAAAGAGGCCCAGGGAGAAAAGCTCCAGAGGTAAAAAGAATTTTACAAATACAAATATTGCATAGTACTAATGTGTTATGCAATGGGAAAAATAATATGTAATCACCTATATTATAGATCTTAACTAACTTAAAAAAGCTAAATTAGAAAGAGATTAAGTTAGAGGTTAACTATTAGCAATACAAAAAGGAAGGTAGGAAATATTAAAGTGAATAAATTAATATTTACAAAGAAAAGGGATATTTTGTCAAATGAAGAGTTGAGGTAGATGGGAGGGTCCAAGTGGTTAAGGAAGGTTTATGACAGAGTAAGGTGCAAACAGGTTAGTCTGGGTTGGTACAAGAGCAAAGCCAGAAATTATTAAGATGTCTTAATAGTTGTTTCTTAAAGAGTGGAAGAGTGGACAAAGAGGAGATGTCAGATGGAAGATTATTCCATATTTTACCCACCGAGTTAGAGAAAAGGCAGTTGCCTGCAGAATTAATAGTTTTGGTAATATTAACAAGTAGTTTATCAGCGGAACGTAGTTGTTTTAGGTTAATATAGGGAGTCAAGAGGTTATAAAGAGCTGGTGTTTTAGAAGGTTGGTATAGAATTTTGTGTGCTATTAAAAGTTGTTGAAAAATGAGCTTGTTAGGGAGTTCCAGCCAGTGTAGTTGTTTTAGGTTTAGGCAGTGGTGGGTTCTGAATTGGGATGAGGTGGCAAATCTGGCAATATTATGGTAAGATGTAGTAAGTTTCTTAAGGTTACTTTTAGATAGATTAGTGTAAATAGGGGAAGCATACAGAAGGGTTGAGATAAGGTGTGTTTGGGCTAAGGTTGTCCTAGCCTCAGGTGTGAGGAAGGGCTTTATCCTGTACAGGGATCCTATTTTCTTATTAACTGCTTTTATTGTACTGTTGATTTGACAATCATAGTTAAGATTATTATCGATAATAACACCAAGAAGTTTAGTTGTGGAATCAGGAGAAATAATGGTGTTGTCAGTTGCTGTAATACAGAAGTTTGACAAAGTCGACTTATGTGTAGGTGAAAAGAGTAATAATTTTGTTTTCTTAAGGTTAAGGAGTAGACAGCGATTGGAGAACCATTGTTCAACAGTTGAGAAGGCTGACTGAGTTTGAGTCTGGAGTTCGGTTTGAGAAGAAGCAGTGCAAATAATGGTGGAATCATCTGCATATTGTATGCAGGTAGTGTTAGGTATAGATGATTGGAGGTCGTTGATAAAGATGGAAAATAGAAGTGGGCCTAGGATAGACCCTTGTGGTACTCCTAAAGAAATAGGGAGGGGAGCAGATAGTGAGTTTTTCCAGAGTACGGCTTGCTGACGGTTTTCTAGATAGGAAGAAAACCAGGTTAAGGAAGAGGGATCCAGGGCCAGAGATTTTAGTGTGTGCAGAAGAAGTGTATGATTCACCATATCAAAGGCTTTTGATAGGTCTATGAAAAGAGAAGATGTAAGTTTGTTGTTGTTGCGGTTGAAGTTTATGGTATTGGTAAAGGAGAGTAAAGCTGTGGTGGTACTGTGAGCAGGTCTGAAACCATGTTGAGTGTCAGCTAGAAGGTTGTTATGGAGGAGATGGTTGAGTAGTTGTTTATGTATACATTTTTCCATGATTTTAGCTAAGGGGGATAGAAGTGCTATGGGACGATAGTTGGAGAAATCATAAGATTTGCCTCCTTTATGGAGGGGTATTATATGTGATATCTTCCAGACTGTTGGAAAAATACCTTCTTTTATTGATCTGTTTATTAGGATAGAGACAGGGTAAGCAATGGCTTTTGCTGCTAGTTGCAGGAATTCAGCAGGAAGCTTGTCTGCAGAAGGGGTAGTAGGTTTTAGTTTATGGAGAAGAGATTGGATATAGGAGGTAGATACAGGTTGTAGGTGAAGGGGAGGGATAGTGTTTATTAAGGTATTTGGAGGTAGTTGAGAAGTATCTGGAGATATCTGGAGTGTTATTTTAAATCACTTACCATCATATTCATAAACATTATATTCCATGTCATAAATGGCCCCTTGTGTGGATTAAACTATATGCAATCTCTTGATTGTACTCAATCCTGACCAATGCCAGATGATGTACAAATGGATTTATCATGCAAGTACTAGGGGGTTGTAACAACCATTAGCAGAATGCATCTCCAGTGCCTTACTCCTTCCCAGACAATGACACAGTAATTTCTACATGCTAATCCAGAGGAAAGTTATTATATAACATGTTTGTGCTCTGAAATGTTCATACACATTACCCCGGATTCCCTGGAGGCTGTTTGTACACTGGGTCTAACAGTACAGGTCACTCTGGTTGTTTCTGTATTTTTTTCTTATTCCAACTATTCACTACTTACATTTCCAAAGTACTGAGAATTATTCCAGCCAACATTGCAGCAGACATTCCCTAGTTATACAACAAATCACTCTGTATACACTGTGTGGTACAAGGACAGTCACAGTGGCAGGCAGAGATGTACAACCAATCACTCTGTATACGCTGTGTGGTATAAGGACAGTCACAGTGGCAGGCAGAGATGTACAGCAAATCACTCTGCATACAGTGTGTGGTATAAGGACAGTCACAGTGGCAGGCAGATATGTACAACCAATCACTATGTATACACTGTGTGGTATAATGACAGTCACAGTGGCAGACAGAGATATACAACAAATCACTCTGTATACAGTGTGTTGTATAAGGACTGTCACAGTCGCAGGCAGAGATGTAAAACAAATCAGTCTGTATACAGTGTGGTATAAGGACAGTCACAGTGACAGACACAGATGTTGGTGCATGAAGTGGTGGTGTGTAAAGGCATGTGTAGCTGTAGACTACCGATTATCTCATCACTGTACTATGTTGTTGTGGTGGCACACAAATCAAATAATTTGTGCTATGCTGTTGGGGTAGCACACAAACCACATCATTAGTACTATGCGGTTATGGTGGCACCCCAGCCACATCACTCCAGCTTTTGTTGTGGCACAGAGTTCATCTGGTAATCGCTGCTTCACATATCTGTTAATTATACATTTTACTTATCTTTGTATCCTTCATTTACTGATGCTGTATGTGTATAACAGTAACTCTCATACTTGTGTTTTAGAATATACATCCTTTCTACAAATTCATTAAAATAATCTCTCATTAGTACCCCCTATTTCACCTGGGAGTGAATATCATGAAGTGACAGTTTACCCCACCATCTGTTCCCAGCCCAACAGCAATGATGACATTAAGGTGTGCAAGCACTGCCTGATGCTTGTTTGATTCTTTCTACAGATGATTCAATAGGTGGCAGATGCAAGTATCTACTAACATTGGAGACCAGCTTCTCTTCAAAGATTGTTAACTATACCCAGCATGCTGTCAGTTCTGACACCCACTTCACACAACCATGCCTACCATGTCCTAAATAAACAAATAAGCCTTCTTACTCTGAAGTACTTAAAATGTCTCTGCCTAAATCACAATTACATCCTAGATGACGGATTGGCACCTCAGTGACACACCAACAGTCAAACAATGTACACAAACACTGCAGAAAACACAACTACAAGCATACAGTTGTGTACACTTACTATAAATGTAGATGTTCAAGTGTATTCACTGTTGCAGTCATCACATTTGGGTTATCTGCTTGCAGGTAGCCCTCAGTCAGCCTGAATACCAGTCTTGGATTCCTGCGTTGGATGCTCTTTCTTCTTCCATAAAGTCAGATCATCAGGGGGTATAAAACATGCAGCCAACGATATTACATCAGTTTTTCTTGTCCCAGATGTCAGGTGCCCCCACAATGGTAAGCAATTATAAATTATGGTACCCCTCAACAAAAAGCAAATACACCAGAAAGCTTAAATACACCAAACAAGAAGGAAAGGTAGAGCCAAGAGAAGTCAGTGGGGCTAGAGGGAGGGTAACCAGGACTGCAACAGTGAATACACTCGAACATCTACATTTATGGTAAGTGTACACAACTGTACTATGTTCTTCATGTTTCACTGTTGCAGTCATTACACTTGGGTTGATTTCCAAAGCTAAGGAAGGGAGGAGGAAGCTAGAAAGCATTAGGACCAGCTATTAAGCCCTGCAAGACTGCAGTGGCAAAACCAGCTCTGGATTTAGAAAAAAAAGGCATGTGGTAATGCTTGGTGAATGTATGTACAGAACTCCAGGTAGCAGCTTCTAGGATGTCCCTGGTAGGAACACCTCTGAGAAAGGCTGTAGAGGTAGATGCAACCCTGGTGGAATGTGATTTTATCCCCTGCGGGGTAGGTTTTCCATGGTGCTTATAGCAGAAATTAATGCAATGGGCTATCCACTTAGAAATGGTTTGCTTTGAAATGGCCTTCCCCTCTGCCCTAGCAGATAAAGCCAACTAGCAGCTGTTCAGATTTTCTGAGAGGCTTAGTCTTGTCCAAATAAAATCTAAGTTGTCTGTGCACGTCCAAAAAGTGCAGTATTCATTCTCCTTTGTTTTGTGGATTCGAGAAAAAGATAGGCAAATGAATGGACTGATTAAGGGCCACACTAGACACCACCTTGGGCATAAAGGAAGGGTTGGTCCTGAGGGAAACCCTGTCTGCATGGAAGATAATGAAGGGCTCCACTGCCATGAGGGCCTGTAATTCAGACACTCTTCTTGCTGAAGTGATGGCTAGAAGGAAGGCTGTTTTGCAAGAAAGGAATTTAAACTCTGCAGTTGCAGCTGGCTCAAAAGGAGGGAGAGTGAACTTTTCCAATACAAAGTTAAGGTCCCAGGCTGGAGTAGGGGCTCTCCTGGGGGGTCTTAAATTGTTGGCCCCTCTGAGGAATTTCTTTAGAAGGGGGGTGAGAGAAGAGGGGTGGTTCAGTATTATGTTGTTGTTGTTTGTCTTTTGTCTTTTCCCAGTTAGGAGTTGCCACAGCAGAACTCCGGTCCGCTAACGATTGGCAGTTGGTTTTTATGGTGTTGAGTTGCCAGCCCGACGCCCAACCTTCAACGAAGGCACACCCATTCAACGCATGTCTTTCGAATGCCCACTCGACCGTGGGGAGGACATGCAGACTCCACACAGAAGGCTCTCCCAACACAAGCCGAAAATTGAATGGGAGAACCTCTTGCTGTGAGGCAATAATGCTACCGCTGCACCACCGCGGAATTCAGAAGTGGTTCAGTATTATAATGGGCACAACAGCACCCAGCTTACCTCATATTCTTCAGTACTTAACAGAAATGCTCCACAAGGGTCTATACTTCTCGTCTATTAAAACACATGCCTCTGCCATTTCAGCTCATTATAATAGGGGTGGTTCAGTATTATAATGAGCTGAAATGGCAGAGGCATGAGTTTTAATAGACGAGAAGGATAGACCCTTGTGGAGCATTTCTGTTAAGTACTGAAGAATATGAGGTAAGCTGGGTGCTGTTGTGCCCATCCCCTGAGTCTGCCTCCAGGAACAGTATCTTTTCAGCATAGGATTTTCTAGTACTAGGCCTCCTTGCCTCCAGAATGACATCTAGCACCTGCTTACTGAGGGATGCTATTGGAGAGCTCAAGGAATTAGCCAGGCTGCAAGGTTCAGGGTTTGAAGCTGAGGGTGCAGAATCTGGCCAGCCTGTTGGGACAGCAGGGAAGGGGCCTGAGCCAGGTACCATGGTTCCAGCAGTGTCATACTGCGCAAGAGGGGGTACCAGTACTGGCGTGGCTAGTCTGGTGCAATCAGTATTGTCTTTGTTTGTCCTTTTTGATCTTTAGTAGAACCTTCGAGAGGAGAGGCAGAGGGGGAAAGGCATAAACTGAGAGGCTTTCCCAGGTAAAAGACAGGGCATCCACTTTCCAACCTTGACTGTGGGGAGTCCTTGTGCAGAATTTGTCCAATTGGTAGTTCTGAGGGAAGGCAAATAGGTCTATCTCTGGGGTCCCTCATTTGTTCCTCAAGAGGTTGAATATTTTTGGTTCCAGTTTCCATTTGTGTGGGTCCATGAGATTTCTGCTTAGGTCGTCTGCCAGTGAATTTAGCTTGCTTAGCAGGAATTGAGCTTGTAGGTGCACTTGGTAGCTCAAGGCTGTGTTTTTGGTTGATATGGAGGTGCATCTGTCTCGGGTTCCATTTGCCCTCAATGCACTGCCCTGCCAAGTGAGCCCCCCATGCATAGTCTAATGAATCTGTTGTTAGGGTTTGGGTGGCAGGGGGTAGAGTGAAAGGGAGTCCCTTGCGGTAGCAGGCCTATGCCCACCAAAGGAACTCTGTCTTTATACAAGGAACGATAGGAGTCATTGATTCCAGGTCCTGAGAATGTTGATACCATAGGCTTTTTAGATACCATTGTAGTTTCCTCATACTCAGTCTTGCATATGGAATTAGTAGAATGAAAGAGGCCATGAACCACAGGGCTTGCAGAATTGTCCTTGCAGATAGCTGGGTCTTTGTGGCCAGTAGTTTGAAGTAGGTTGTCAAACTTGTTTCTCTGGAGTGAGGAAAGCCATCTGGGAAGTTGTGTTCAAGCTTGCTCCCAGGAATACAATTTGTTGGCAGGGTACTAGGTGAGATTTCTTTTTGTTGATGGTGTCCCCCAGTGAGGTTAGAAGTTTCTTTACGAATGCCAGATGTTTTAATAGCAATTCCTGGCTTTCTGCCTGAATCAGACAATCGTCCAAGTACGGGTATATATGAATATTTCTCCGCCTGCAAAATGCAATTGCTTGAGCTAGACACTTTGTGAATACCCTGGGCGCAGTAGATAAGCCAAAGGGAAGTGCAGATAACTGAAAGTGCATTGAGTCTGCCCTGAAGCGTAGGTATTTCCTGCAAGATTCCCTTACTGGAATGTGCAGGTAAACTTCCTTTAAGTCTAAGGTTGCCAACCAGGCATCTTTGCCTATCATAGGAAGCAGCTGTTGAAGTGTTAGCATCTTGAACTTTGGGATTACCAAAAAAGTGTTTAGAATAGGCAGGTCCAGGATAGGACGCCAGGAGTTTTCTTTTCTGGGTACCAGGAAATGTCTTGAGTAAAAACCTTGTCCCCTTTCTTCTGCTGGGACAGGTTGAATAGCCCTGATACTTAGAAGAGAGAGAACCTGCTGTTGAGCCTCTGCCCACTGATTTGGGGGTAGGTCTGGCCAACCATTTGGGGTTGGTAGGGTGTGGAAGTGGAATCTGTATCCTCGGGAAACTATATTCAAACCCCATTTGTCCTGGGTAATGAGTTCCCAGTTTTTTGCATGCAGGGTGAGCTTTCCTCCTAAGGGAGCAGGCAGGTAAGCAGGGCTTGGAAGGGTTAAGGTTAAGTCATTGTGACATTTTCCCATAGGGGGTGTCTTACTACTCCCTACTTTGGAAGTGGGAGTCCCCCCTGCTTAGGCCTGTGTGTAGCCTGACACTGTAACCTAGGTGGTCTGCTGTTCCTGGGTTTGGACTGAGAAGGGCTGGAAAGGACCAGTTCTTTGAAGGCCAATGCCTACTAAATCTGGGAGGCTGTACTTGCAGGAAATCTTTAACAGTTTGCATAGATTTAGCTTTTTCCTCCATCTTTGTGAGGACGACTTCTGTTTTGTTGCCAAACAGATGGTCTTGGTTTAAGGGAGCATCCAGTAATAAAGCTTTAATATGATCTAGCAAGTTTTGTTCCTTAAGCCAAGGATGTCTTCTAAGTACAGACCCAGTGACAGCAGCCCTGCAAGATGCTTCTAAGAGTCAAAACCACATTGCAAAGTATGTTTACCAACTTTGTCTGCAAAATGCATTAAATCCTGTAAGTCTTTGTGTTCAACACAGTCAGGAATCAACATAATTTTCTGTTTAAGTAGTCCCATAATATGCTGCTGGAACTTTAACATATGAAACTGGCAATTTAAAGCCCTAATGGCCAAAGTAGCAGGAGTATATACCTTCTTACCCCATCTGTCCAAGGCTTTAGAATTTCTATCAGAAGGGGTAGGGTTTTGGCAGCAGTAGCCTTAATGCCCTTTGGTCCTTGGGAAATGGTCTCTGGATCTGCAATAGGATTCTTGAAGAGGAACTTGTGAGAGTCAGGTACTCTGTAATACCTGTCAGGTTTTCTGGGAGCTGGAGGTAAAGTATCTGAGGAAAGGCTAGATTCCAAGAAAGCATCATCCACAATATCCAGAACAGGCGGGACAGCTAAAGGCCTGTGTTGAGGGAGGGGTAAGAATTCCCTAAGCCTCTTTTTGGAGTCAGAGTAATCCTGGCTTTCCCAGCAGAAATGCTCCCTAAGTGTGCGCAAGGTTTCACCAAAACAAAAATCGGTACTTACGTATTAGCGCAACCAGATTTCAGAAGTCGCATATCTCGTAATGGTTGTGCGAAACAGTGTGGTAACCTTACCAGATTTGTGTAAATTCCTAACTAATGTTCTTTCAGATTGTTTTGCACATGGGGAGAGGAATAACGTTGAAATTCCTCTTGCCGGGTAGTGTCCTTTCCTGACAGTTAAACATGAGTGCTGCTTGTCAACCTTCAGGCTATCCTTTTCTTCGGGAAACCATTCAGAAAAACTCATTGTAAAGTGTATGTTTCTTTTTCGTGCTCTTGTTTTGGAAGGGTGTGGAGGGGTCTGAAGTGGGAGGTTTGCAGGTATGTCTAACTGTCTTACAAAGAAAGAGTTATTCAGCCATAACACAACATATTTCACATGGAGCTCGGCAAAGTTGTACCTCCCAATCGCATTACCGTTAGGGGGTCTACCAGCATCTCTGTTTTTGCTGTAACACATACATTTCTAAACTTTTAGAAACTACGATTAAGTTACAGGCTTAAAAGCTTGCCATGATAAAAAAAGTTGCCTAACAAGTGCAATAATAAGTAAACTGAAAGACAGCTTGATTATGAACATAAGTTTCAGTCGGAGAAATACTGATCATACAGAGCCATCATCATGCTGACCAAGATAACATTTTTAAACATGCTAATGTTTTCCACATCCATTATTTTCCATTATAAACATAACATCATGAAAAGGGTGGATGCTATTTCCCAACAAAATGGTAGCTTGAAGGGCCGGCAGTACACATCACCAGTGACTCCGTCAGAATCTAGTTGCGATAATACGTAAGTACCCAAAAATCTTCTGGAGGGGAAGCATTGGGAATGGAATCCTCTGCATCAGAATCCTCATAGGTAGATAGGGGCAAATCCTGGTAATCAGAAGAAACAGAAATATCAGAATCCTGATCAGAAGAATCAGAAGGAAAATCAGTTCTAATTCTCTTAGAGGCGGAAGGCTGGCTTCCCCTAATTAAGGTAATAAGGTCTTCAGCCATTCTAAGCATTTGTTTTTTAGGCATATGGGTCTGAGCATGCAGTTTGGATGTCGGTTTTCTAGGCGTGGGTCGAGTTTTAGGCCTGGATGAAGAAGATGGCATTGGTTTAAAATGCAAGTCTGTAGACCTGAATACACCCTGCACAGTGGCTCTGGACCCATCCAAGGTAAAGACATCTGCAAGTTCCATAGTCGAAGAAGCATATTGCAGCACACCATACTCCGAATGGGTCTCAGTAGAGGCCTGCGAATCTGAGGTAGCGGGTATCATGGGCTGCGAAAGTGCCTCACTGAGTACCGGTGAACTGTTGACTAGCTTAACTGAAGCGTCGTCGGCAGTTTTGGACCTATGCGGTCTGTCTCTGTCTTTATCCTTACGTTTTTTCAGAATATCTGTAGTCAGATGGCTTACCGAAGCCATTTCTGGATAGTTATACCGAGTACCAAAATAATTTGCTGCAAATATAGCCCGACGACAAATAGTTCAGGGGTTGAACAAGGCACAAAACCGACAGCGAGGGACGTTGTGGTATGGGCCTAAGCAAGGAATGCAGTATGAATGAAAATCTTTATGAGGTATTTGCTTTCCACAAGTAATACAATTGTTAACTTTTACTGACATCGGTTAAGAGCAAGAAAGAGGATCCCCAACGGGGTACTTAGCATTTTTCAAGACTTCGGTTCTGAAACTCGAAAATGAAAATTTCAGGAGTCGGCTAACTGGCACTTGCTAACTGCTTCTGCTTCGAGCACTGCGCGGCAAGAAAGACTGATGTAATGGAGTTGGCTGCATGTTTTATACCCCTGATGACCTGACGTCATGGAAGAAGAGACAGCATCTGACGCAGGAATCCAAGACTCTGGTATTCAGGCCTGCTGAGGGCTACCTGCAGGCAGATAACCCAAAAGTGAAACACGAAGAACATCAGAGCCAGATCCAGCACTAGGCAACCAAGGCAGTCACCTAGGGATCACTGGTTGGGAGGGTGGTCCCCTGCTGGCTGGGGACTGTCATGTTAACTTTTTTAATAATAATATTAATAATAATAAAACACACTGTGTGCATTTTTAAGGGCATTCCTCTTTAAGAATGCCCTCTGTGTCTGGTTGCAAGTTGCAACATCTGTACATGTGTGCATGTATGGTCGTACAGACCAGTTGTGCGTTTACATCTTCCATTCCACATGCACAATTTGAACAGAAAACATTCCTGCTTCAATGGACAAGTACGAGGTAGTAGTTTCAGAGTGTGTGTGTACGTGTGTGCATGAGCGTGTGCGTGTGTGTGTGTGTGTGTGTAAGTAAAATGCCCTAGTTAGGGGTAGCAGGTGGTTAGCAATTTGCTCAGGCTCAAGCCCTGTATCTAAGTTATAGAAAACAAGAGCCTAAATCTTCTACCCCCAAATACCAAGTTGTAAAAAGAAATTAAGTTTTCAAATGTATATTCAAGGAATTGAGTTTCAGGTGCATTCTTCAAGGAATTCTGAGCTTCAAGAAAAGAGAAGATAAGATTACTGCTGCTCATGCTAGGTCTACTTACAATGTACAATTATTTTGTTTAGCAAATGTTATCATTACTGTGCTACAGAATTGAAAAGTATAGTTTGTAGCACAACAGGTAGTTTATTTGCTTTTGATGCAGAAGGCTGTGGGTTCTACTCCCATAGCATGTAGATAGATTGCTGATACAGTGTTGCACTTTAAGGGGGTGGGGTACTGCAGTCCTGAGTATGCCCTTCTTTGGATGAGATGGCTAGTAACTATGAACCTGTTAACAGTTTGCCATCCATTTCCTATTGCAATATTACCAGCTTACTTTTTTTAATGAAACATAGGCAATTTATTCTTCAAGGGGACCAGGCACAGAATTTGTAGATGAAACACTGAAATATAAAGTGGTTTGCTAGCAGCAAACTCTTCATTAGTTACATATACCTTTAATGTAGAATTATTCAGATGACTTTTTCTTCTGTAGAGATTGTGCATATTGACTGATCTTGGTGGACTATAATGACAGAAGTCTGAGTGGTCTTTTGTGGTTGAAATGTTCTGAAATGGGTAGTTTTATCATTATTTTTGGTTCTTACATTTTGTTTCATTGCTTACTGAAACATGTTCAAAACTACAAATGTAAAACATGCTCTAACACGTGGTGCTGTATTATACAAGGAATATAATTTAATACAATCAGAAAGGTGAATCAAGTGCCTTATGTGGAAGGTTGGGTGGCAGGCTGGCAACTCGACACCGTAAAATCTCCACTGCCAATCATGAGCGGACAAGGTGATCCACTGTGGTGACCCCTAACAGGGAAAAGCTGAAAGAGAGAGAGAGGAAGGCGAATCAAGGAACTCATGCATGTTTAATGGGCATAAAAATGGGCGCAAGAGGCCTATGATTTGAAAACAGCCCAAATGTAAACTTTATCTGCCCCTGGCCTGATGCATTTTCTATGAATGTGGGTTTCAATGATGTTTTCATGAATGTGAGTTACAAGGGCAGAGAAGTTTTAATGCTAAGTCAGTTTTCATTGTGAAACTGTATTGTTTTGTTTAGCAAATGGCTATTAGTGCCAGGGAATTGTTATGGCTAGGCTTGTATGGGCCCTAGGGCTGATAGCCTAGTACCAACCTATGAACCTATTAGTGTTTGTGCTATGAAATTTGAAATACATTTCTTTAAAATTAAATCCAAACATTTGCAATCATTGTAGATGTCAAGCAGAAAACCATATCCACACTGCGAGATTTGAATGATGTTTACAGTAACTGGGAGAAATAGCCAAGTAATAGGACACTGGAATGGCTGGGGAGGGCTGTGTATGGCTGGTAGCCCCCGAACCATTACCTTGCCTAAGGCCCCATTTGACCATGATTTGGCTCTGAAAACAAAAAAGGCTCACTCATCTGGCAGGCTAAATCCCTTTACACAACACAGTTGAGACAGTAAATCTGACAATGTCTTAGTTATGGGTGACTCCATAGTCAAACACACACTACTCACTAGGCTGAGCAAAGATAGAGGGACAGCTGTCTCTTAGGTACTAGGATCTGCAGTGTCACTAAGGCCCTCAAGTCTCCTCACTCAAAGTACACATATTACATGGTCGTTTTGCAGGTGGGATAAAATGACGTGACACATACCTCCTTGTTTCATAGGATGAGGGACATGATGGGGCACTTAGAATATATATCTGAAATTGGTTTGAAATTAGTACTGAGCATTATCCTACAATCACCAAGACTGACACCACAATACAAACAAAGGATAACGGAATTCAATTATTGGCTTAATTACTGGTGTCTTTCTAAGGGCATTCAGTATAAATCACCTGTGAGAAGTTGATCGACAACCAAGGCTGCATTGTTAGCGATGGCCTACACTTCTCTGCTCATGGCTTTCCGGTATTGGCCAGGACCTTTTTCTCTCCATGTGGTTCTTTTTTAGGGAAGACAGGCTCCTCAAATTACGTTCACAGGCAATCAAAATCAAAATTATACAAAGGTAGCCCTGTTCCATGTTAGAAGCCTACACACAAATTTGTACTCCTTACAGACACTCCTAACTCTTGAAAATATAGATATCTGCACATTTACTGAAACATGACATTAGAATAGCAACACCCATACAGTGCATTATTTCAATGTGTAACACTCTTTCAGACCTACTGCAGAAAATAACAGTGTTAGTGGACAAGAGTGTTTCTGTATGCCTAAGAAGGCTTCTCATTTTTCAGACTCTTAAGCCAGAACAATGGCCTTGAATGTCTCCCTACTCTTTCAATGGTATATTGAACTCCATTAAATATCATAGCCAACTACTGCTCTCTCTCCATGTTACCTGTACCCCAGGAGGCATGTCTAAGTAAACTGACATCGCTCCCTACTGAGCCTATCACAATTCGCTCAGCTATCCCTCCATTAGCTGGGAAACCTACAACACCCCAAATAAATATACACAAAGGTTCCTGGACTTCATTAATGCTCCTTAGACCAATTGATTAAAGTCCTAAATAGGGATTCAAAAATATTTCACCTGGTTCTCTGCAGTACTGCTACCATATGCTCAACCCTTACAGCTATGACACCACTGGTCAAATCAGAACACCATTCAGTAACATTCTCTATGTGGATAAAACCAGATTCCAGAATAAAGCCATTTGGTGGAACTATAGTATAAGCAAACTATACAAAAAAAGAAACATTTAGCCCATAAAACCAAATTTAATATCACAACATCTAGAGGTGAACACACTTAAAAATAAAATAAAATCTTCCAAAAGTAAATATGGAATAGGAATTATTACCTATGTTAAGGACAACCACAAAGCCCTTTTCAGCTTTTTAAGAAACCTTAGGCTTGATGTCCAGCAATGGTCACAGCTAATTCATAACAACATTGCTTACTCCTTCTGTGAGAACATAGCCAATGTATTAATGGTCAAATTCAGCTCTAACTTTACTACCCTATCTTCTTCCCCTAACTTTCCCCAGCTTATTAATATACACACTCTATGCCCCTGATCACCTCCAATCAAGTCTTGAATGTTCACTGATTCTTAGGTGTATACTAGGCTAATGACCAGTAGGGCCCTTTATAAGCCTAGCCATATAACCCAAATGAGTCACACAAGTTATAAGTTTTAGACATTTAAATAAGGTTGATTGTTGGTTACATGATTTACTGACTACCTCCATTCATCAGAGAAGTAGGTGCTAGACCAGGGTTGAATTTTTGATTTCCTATCTAATGGTCCAAGTTACACTTAAATATGGTTAGGGAGGGGCTTTGTTTTGCATAAGAGTGGAATCTACTTCAGAGAAAGGGAATTCTCGGAGATACATATCTGCCTCTCCAACATGTCCTAACTATGTTGCAAACAAAATATAGGTCTTTAGATCTAGTAGTTCTGATGCTGTTTGTTTTATGGATGTGCAAAATGTTCATCAGAGTGGACTCCAAGGATGCCTTGTGTGATATGGGCAAGTGCCAGCATAGCCAGATGAAGTTTTGTAAAGGATATGTCCTTCGAATATCAAACTGATTTATGCAAGATGCTTGTGTTACAAATGTATTAGAACTGTATGTCATTTGTATATCAGACTGATTTTGTACAGATGCCTGAGCTGAAAATGTATTTGTGAGCTTTGCTGGTGTTGAAATATATCAACAGTGCACCTTGATGAAATGAAGATAAATGTACATGTATTATTGTAGCTGAATTAAATGCATATGTTTTAATACAGGACACTGGCACAGCAAAAGTTAACTTTAAGAAAAATAAGGGAAATGTAAATAAGCTGTCAAACCCTTAAAAGGTACCCCACAGTGCTGAACAGGACTGGAACCACTGGGTCTGAGGAAACGCCTTTGTCCATTAGCTCAGAGAAAAGGAGAGGGCCCAGCACTGCCATAAACATTTGGATGTGTATTGTGGCCGTCTGTGCTAACTTCCTGTCTCAGCTTCAAAAGGGAATGCTGCAAGAACCTAGAGTCAGGTGACAAGATGAGGTCATTCTGCCAGCCCTCTCAGAAATTATATTTTTGATATTACAAAGAGAAATCTCAGAGTATTGAGTATTCTGTTTGGGAAGCCTGACTAGAAAGACCCTCACCCACAGCATCTTGCCTTGCGGTAGTAAGTAACTTAACTAGGAAACAGTAAAATTCTTTTAGATTCAGTCAGAAATATAGTGAAACTTAGTTCAGAGTGTGTTTTTCTTTATTTGTATGAGTCTATCCATCAATGTTAATTTCAATATTTTCTGTAATTTGAACTCTGTAATTTACTGTAAATATCTATATCTATCTATCTATCTATATATATATATATATATATATATATATATATATATATATATATATATTCAATATGTTCATGCTCTTTTATTATTTATTATTAAATATATTTAAAACATTTGTTGTGGTTGATCCTTGTAGAAAGTGCTTAACTTTTGAGAGTGCTTATATTTATTTGGTGACACTGTGTAGGCCACTCCTGAAGGCCTAGTCATCTAGGTGAACTACTATCTTTTGTATTAGTATTAATACTACACAGTATAATTGGATACCCTTTGTAAGAGTCTTACAGTAAATGACTGGTGGCAGTGATAACTACCTTATAAACCAAGCAAAGTTGGTAGAGCAGGTAATCTGTGTCAACCTTATCCCAGGTGTGTGTGTGTCAGCTACTTGGGTCAGGGACACAATGCACTGGGTTTACAGACAGGGTTCTAGAAAACTTGGCTTGGACACTCGTCTGAGGACCTAACTCTACAGCTGTACCAGTGGTGAGTTTTACTGGGGATCTCTAGGAAGACAGATATAGAGCCATCCAGACCCTGGGCTGAGTGTGTTCCCTGTGTGCTTTTAAGGGAATTTGTACTTGATGCAGAGAGCCCACACCTGGAAATACTGAGTGTATTCCATTTGTATTTGAAGTGCACATCCCTCTACAAGTTTCAGCGGTGAGGATTCAGGCTCCTTGATTACTGGCCCAGCGTGGGGATTGCACATATTGGTGGCCATCACATACTGGTAGCAGTAATGGGCATCATGCCTTGTATGCCAGTCACAGCTCACCTCTCAGGAGTTTGTAGGAGACTGGGTATAGAGATAGGGCCTTAAGGAGATCCCCATAAGACATTGTGTTTATGCCCTGTTTTCTTTTGTAAGGAACCTTTGTGGACATTCATACCAATGGGAGCATTATACTCAATGATAGGTGTGATGAGGGATGAGCATAATGGTACAATGACCTTTCTAGAGCTGGATGCCATGTACATACTAATAAGTTGGGCAACAGAGAAGGATTTCTTTACCACCTTGGATACATGTTGCTCGAAGGCTAGGTTAATGTCTACATATGTTCCTCGATCCCTGTCTAATAGGTCAACTCTTAGGGGTGTTTTATTGATGACATAGTTTCCTGGGGTGGCAAACTATAATACAATTCATGGCATTGTGTTTTTAGCCATGTCTTGGCACCAGTCATTTGTCTGTGCTAGACCCTCTTGTAAAATGTTAGTGTCTTGAGAGGATTCTACAACTGCCTCCAGTTTGCAGTCATCTGCAAAGTTGGTCAGCCAGAGGCCTTTAACATTGGCCTTTATGTCTGAGACGAAGATGACAAACAATAGCGGGCCCAGCACAGAGCCTTGAGGGACTCCACTGGTGAATGGTCTATTAGAGTAGGTGGTCTCACCAATCCTAATTTCCTGGATCCAATATGAGAGCCATCTGTCTATCCAGAGGGGTTTATGCCTAATTCCATGTGTTTGTTAAAAATACTTGGGGAGGTTATTGCATCAGTTGCCTTCACCAGGTCAAGGTACACCATATGTACTGTTTTACCCTCGTCCATTGCCTTGATGATTCCACCAGGTTCGGTAGGCATGACTTTCTTCTGACAAAGCCAAATTGGGATGTATCCAGTTTCTGAAGGTCTCCTATGTCTTTGTTGATAATTTCCATGATAATTCTTTCCATGGCTTCCAAGGTCAAAAACATTAGCTCCATGAGTCCTGATAAGGTGCCAGCCTACCTTCTTCTCAGCAGCAGACACTGTCTGGTAGATGCACTTGTAAGCCTATTCAGCCTCAGCTTCTCTGCTCAAATCATGGCAGAGGAATAGAGAATTACACTAGTCATCCTTCTCCACAAGGGGATCCACTATGGATCCAGAAAACTACAGACCTATAAGCCTCACTGGCTTTATCTGCAAAGCAATGGAACACACTGTTATGTAACTTATTAACAATGACATAGACAGTCTACAAGCCCTGTACCCAAGCTAGTTGGGGGTCTGTTAAAGGCAGATCCTGCCTTCTGAACCTAGTAGGCTTATTTGAATGTCATTGATGAATTACACTCAGGCAAACTGCTTCACACTGCTTATCTAGACCTGGTCGAGATCTTTGATACTATCCCACATTCAGGCATTATTGATAAGCTAATCAAACTAAATATAAACTCCTATGTTTATCTACTGGATAACAAACTGGCTAACTGACAGAAACCTATTAGCATGGGAGCCACTCAGTTTTTAAAGCGAGTACTTGCCAACAGCGTTCCCCCTGGATCAATCCCAGGATCACTTCTGTTTGACATACTTCTCTGATGTCAAGACTGACATCAAGGGCCTTTGGCTGACCAAGTTGGCAGATGACTGCAGACTTAGAGTTGTGATTATCTCCCTATCTGACTTCTAGATTCTACAGGAGGGACTAACACGCACCAAAAAATGCCTGGAACATGGTCTAAAATTTAAACCTGGTTCTAAAAGGCTTCCCTTAGCTGCTGATCCCCATACCATTGTTGTGGCAGGCAGTTGAACATGTTTTTTTGGCCATGGTCAGTACCACAATGTGGTGGAGATGGTCATGCTGACCTCCATGTCCAACTGATTTCTTGAATTGCTTGTCAATATAGATACTTTCGGAAGGCAGTTCTGTGGAGATGGCATATACCTCTCCCCCGCAATGTCTCATTAGCATTCAGCATGGCCATGGGGCCAGAACTACATGGTGCTGCATGTCATTAACATTCAGCATGGCCATGGGGCCAGAACTACATGGTGCTGCATGTCATTAACATTCAGCATGGCCATGAGGCCAGAATTACATGGTGCTGCATGTCATTAACATTCAGCATGGCCATGGGGCCAGAACTACATGGTGCTGCATGTCATTAACATTCAGCATGGCCATGGGGCCAGAACTACATGGTGCTGCACGTCTTTGTGGAAGAGGACTGTGCAGTGCTGTGTTAGGGTTGTTGTTGAATTGGGAAAAGGTAAAGTGACATGTGCACTGAGTTACGCATATTGTGGTACCTTAATGAATCCCGGCTCATATCTTTTGACGTCCTTTTTCTCTGTGTGCACCCATAAATACAATGCATAGATTTAGATAACACGACAGCAAGAAAAACTGATGAACTTTACTGCAGATATTTACAGTATACTCTTGGTCCTTTCAATGTATTTATTTTAAAGGTGAAAGGTATGCATATTTGTGTAGCTAAGGTTTATATTCAAGAAGACGAACAATTAGAAATTCATCAAGAAATGAGCAGGACCAACAGGAGAGAAAAAATATTACATAAATACTTATACAAAGCTACACATATTTTGGTTTGCACAGACGAGACATGCTGAAGAAGTACACACAGGACATAAGAAGGAAGAAAGAATATAACAAATGAGAACGCATCAGTAATAAAAAATATATACAAAATGTCTGTATAAAAATTAAATTTATCTGAATCTGATAGTGATGAATCTGACAGCCCTTCTGAGCTGGGAATTTCTGGTTAAAGGCTTATAGTGCCTGCATATTTGAACTGTTTCTTACTGAAATTGGTACACCTTGTTTGCTGTAGCATAGACTAGATCCAGGCCTGCTGAATCTAGCTTTGTTCGTATGCTTGTTGTTTGTTTGCTTGTTATTTCCCTGAAACACTAATTCCACCTAAAACGCGGCTTCTCAGCGCTTCTGTGGATCCCTAGTGATATCTGCATTGCTTACTGTACTTATTTCCTTGTTTCACTTGCAAGAAAGTTACTGTTTGTCATCCTTGCATTTAAGTTACCTGTAACACATTGCATTTAAGTTACCTGGCACTTGCTCACTAAAGCAATTATATAATTCAGCACTAAAAATTAAAAGCACTACACCCTCACAAACTCTCCTTGAGTACCTTGTTCCCCATTGGCCCTTTTTTTCAATTATAAAGGAATTCCCAATACTATTCTAGCATGTCCAAAGGTCAGTTGTCAATCTCCTCTCCGGTCCAGCTGGTGAATCTGGGAATCTTGAGGCAATGTTACAACTTCCTCATGTACACAGACAACCCTCTCCTCCTACCAACAAATTCCAACACATGTGAGAGATGCAACCATATAGCCAAACTGGAGGCTAAGCTCTCTCAACTCAGAACTGGTGAAACCAGTCAGGAGGAGAAGGAAATCACACTCACTACAATTCCAGTCTCACATAGACCTACCACGACAGCAAACCAAACACATAAACACACAAAAACATACTTGGAGGCTCTAAATAAAAATCTGCCTAAGCAGCAGAGACCTCCAAAGCAGACACCCAAGCAACCGCTACCCCAAAACAAAACACGTGCAACACATAGCTCACAAAGCCAGTGTGCCGAACAGTCACAGCCCTTAAGGCTAAACGACACACCTGATACACTTGTAATAGGTGACTCGACCATCAGGCAGACTGACGTCCCGCTCACCAGACTGAACAAGGAGAAGGTCATGGTGAGTTGGCTGTCGGGCGCTAGGATCCGCCACATAACACAAGCACTCAGGTCACTCCAAGGCAAGTACAAATATGACTCAGTCATAGTCCATGCTGGTGTGAATGACCTGAGACGTACCTCCCTGGACTACATGAAAAGAGACATAGAGGAGCTCTCTGAGCATGTAGCCAAGGCCGGTATGACCCTGACCTCGAGTAGCATCTTACCCTCACCAAGAATGATGCCACAATATGAAGACAAGATGATCAATTTCAACAATTGGCTTAAGTATTGGTGTCATTCAAAGGGGAGCCATGCCTGTCAGCCTGGGATGACATGCTCGACAAGCCACGATGCTTCGCTAGGGACGGCTTGCACCTGTCACCCTGGGCTTTCGGATATTGGCAAAGGCTCTTGCTAACCCCATAGTGCCTTTTTTAGGCAAGGCTCAAAAGACAAACCCACCTCCATAGGTATCACAAGGGATAAGAAACTAAGAGTAATGCTACTCAATGCCAGAAGTCTAAACCTCAAGATGCATGCACTCAAAACTCTCCTTAGCATGGAGAACATCAATATCTGTGCAGTAACAGAAACCTGGTTCAAGGCTCCCAAGAGCACCCCAGCACTACCAGGTTATACCTCATACCATGCTTTTCGGCCCCAAAACTTGGACCAAACCACAAAAGGAGGGGGATATCAATATTCGCCAAAGATACCCACACCTCCAGGTTGGTGGCACAGCACGAAGCATCAGAGACTATCCATGTGCAACTAACAGTGGGTAAAACTGCCTTCCAGTTTATAGCCTGCTACAGACTACCCTCCCAAACCCAGGAACCCCACTCGGCCTTCCTGAGAACACTGGAAAATATGAAGGTCTCTCCAAACACCATTATACTGGGTGACTTCAACTACCCAAACATAGACTGGGAGCATTACTCTAGCTCCAACACCCTAGCCCAAAGGTTCCTAAAATTTATAAACTCAAATGCTATGGAACAACTTGTTACCACTCCCACAAGAGGGAAAACATACTGGACCTGATCATCACCAACAAGGGGACTCTATGCTCCAGACCAGAAGTGTATCCCTCATTGGTAAGATCAGACCATAAACTAATCTCACTGGATATTCACATCCCGACTCCACCCCCTGCCCTGAAAACCACAGTGAAAAACTTCTCTAAAGCAAATTTCACACTCCTCAAAACTGAGGTGGAATCCTTCATAGCTTCTATGCCTGTGGAAAATACGGCCCAGACCGCAGAATCCTTTATAATCACATTCTATGAACACATTCAGGAATGCATGGATCATGCAATTCCAAATAAAACCAAGACCCAATCCTCCAAAGGCAGACGTCCTGTCTGGTGGACCCCAGCCATAAACAAACTATACACTAGAAGGAGGAAGCTACTACATGATAGAGCAAAATCCCAAAAAGGGAAGGCATCTCTGATCAGTATTAGCAAAAAACTACGGGCACTCATAAAATCGTCTAAGGCCAGCTTCGAGAGAAAAATTGCACAGGACACTAAGGATAATCACAAGGCTTTCTTTAGTTATATTAGGAACCTGGGTGGGAATTCCCAGATATGCTCAGAATTAGTCCAAAATGACAAAAATACACCAAACCCACAGACATTGCCAACATCCTAGCTGATAGGTTCAGCGCAAACTTCTCCCCCCCCACCAAAAGGGCAAATATCTATCCCAGCAGAGTGCTGCCCCCCTGGCATCTTAGATGCTCAGCTAAGAGCTGCCATCTCCAAAGCAAAAAACACAGCATCATTGGGACAAGACGGTGTCCCAGGCTGCGTCTTACATGAACTCCAAGAAGAGCTAAACCCAAACATAAAACTACTGTTCAATCTCAGCCTTACTACAGGATATGTACCCAAAGAGTGGCGTACAGCAACAGTGGTCCCTCTCCACAAAGGTGGTGCATCAATGGATCCTGGAAACTATTGCCCCATAAGCCTGACTAGCTTGGTCTGCAAAGCTATGGAAAGGATCATCATGGACCTCATAAATAAAGATATTGGGGACTTACAGACACTGGATCCTACCCAGTTTGGCTTTGTTAAGGGCAGATCCTGCCTCTTAAACCTGGTTGATTTCTTTGAAACAGTCACCAATGTCATTTACGAGGGGAATGTGGTCCACACAGCCTACCTGGACCTCGCAAAAGCCTTCGATACCATACCCCACTCGGGCATTATAGATAAGCTCACCAGCTTAAATATAAACCCCTATGTCACTAGATGGGTTGCAAACTGGCTCAAGGACAGAACCCAGATGGTTAGAATTGCTGGAGCCATGTCAGACTCAAAACCAGTTACAAGTGGCGTCCCACAAGGCTCAGTCCTGGGACCTCTCTTGTTCAGTATATATTTCTTGGAGATACAGGCCAACACGGAAGGACTGTGGCTGACCAAGTTCGCAGATGACTGCAAACTGGGGCCCATAATCGACTCTCCAGCCGACACAAGCATCCTCCAAAAGGGCCTCATAGAAACAGACAACTGGTGCTAGAGCCATGGCCTCAAGCTAAACGCCAAAAAGTGTATAGTCATCCCCTTTGGCAAAAACAAAGTGCCCACAAATTACCACATAGGTGGTAATCCATTAAGTACAGAAGAAGTAATTAGGGACCTGGGGACCCAAGTTGATAGTAATCTCTCATTTGACAACCACGTGGCCAAAGTGGTTAGAAAAACATTTTATACAGCCCACCTAATCATGAAGGGATTCACATCTAGATCATTGGAGGTCATCGTGCCTCTTTACTCATTCCTCATCAGGCCCATAATTGAGTACAATGCCCTTTTGGGATGTACCTTACCAGACACCTGCAGCAACTGGAAAGACCCCAAAAGTACCTCACCAAGAGGATCAAAGGGCTCAAACAGATGCCATATGCTGCCCGGTTAAAGAAACTCCAGCTCTACTCAGTGGCATACTGCCTGCTCAGAGGTGATCTGTGCCTGATGTATAAAGCCATGTCCAACCCAGAATTAATGGACATGCTGCACCTCAGAAAATCCAAATCCCATCGAGCTACGTGCTCGAGAGACTTGAACCTCAGCACTGAAATAAATAGGACATGCTGGAGGGACAGATTCATAACCCAGAGGCTCCCTTCACTCTGGAATAAAATCCCAGACTAGGTTAGGCAGAGTCCCTCATTGACTCTCTTCAAGAGGAATCTTGATGAGTGGATGGGAGATCGTAGATTTACCCCGGGTATCACTTCTGTGTCACTGTTAGACAGAGGCACAGTATACTAACCTTGAAAAAGGGCATAGCAAAATTAATTTAAAATGGGTGGTGAAAGCCAAACACACTCTGGCTAGGCTTATAAATGCCCTAGGGCAGATAGCCTAGTATGAACCTATGAACCTATGACCCTTGTCTCTGTTTAGTACCACAGTTTGCAAAATGGAAATCTAGATTTAAATAATATGTTAATGCATAAAATGTAACAGTAAATGCCAGACTAAAGCCAATGCTAGACTATGGCATGATACAAAATTTACAAAATATCTGAAATATTAGCAGACAGCAGCATCACATATGCAGAAATGCAGGATAAATGAAATGAATATTCTGAACCCAAAAGCCAAACAGCTACAGCGTCAGACAGCAGATGCACATTACCCAAGGTTAAAAAACCTAACAAAGAATTGTCATTTCACTATTGTAAATCAAGAGATTACAACACAAATATGTAAAATTGTGTTTCAGGACACATAAGCTACATTATTTGATGAAAGCATTGATGGATTAGTTAAGTATGCTAAAAGAAGTAAGGTGGGAAAGCAGCAACCACAACAAAATAAAAAAACAGCCACTTCCAAGCCAATATCTAGTCCCCGAAAAACATGAAATACCACCTAACCACACTGAAGTGGAAAGGTAGAAGATAGAATCCACACAAGCCGAATGATTGCCACACTTTATTGTAAAATCCACATAGATCTTGTTGTAAAATCCACACAGGTCAAGCGCTTTCGGCAGAATGACTTCTTCAGAACAATTTCAAATTAACCAGACATTCCTTATATACCCCAAATTAGTTAATCAATCCAATTAGCACTAAACATTTAAAAAGACAGTAACCCAGTAATGTAAAACAATTAAAACAAACCACAAACAAACAGGTATTGTCTATTTAGCTCTGTGTAATGTATGCCAATGTTTTCACATTGGAAAAACAGAGAGAAGATTAAGCCGTAGAATTTACAAACACTGTTACAGTATTTCTAGAATGGATGGAAAAAATGCTTTATACAAACATATCAAAATCAACCCCACCCATAGTTTTAAATTTGGTATTTTAGAAATAGTGAATAAAGATTTTAGAGGGGGGGATTGGACCAACAAGTTACTTAGGGCTGAAACTAGATGGCAACTTAAGGTTAATGCCTGTGAGTTTCCTGGCATCAATGAGGCCATCAGTATTAAACCAGAGCTCCGATTTAGAGCTAACAAAATAAAGTAAATGTTATATGTTTCTATATATAAACAACACTTTTTTGTTTTAATTGCTTTACATTACTGGGTTACTGTCTTTTTAAATCTCAGATGCTCAGGTAAGAGCTGCCCTCTCCAAAGCAAAAAACACAGCATCATTGGGACAAGACAGTGCCCCGGGCTGCGTCCTACATGAACTCCAAGAAGAGCTAAACCCAAACATAAAACTACTGTTCAATCTCAGCCTTACTACAGGATATGTACCCAAAGAGTGGCGTACAGCAACAGTGGTCCCTCTCCACAAAGGTGGTGCCTTAATGGATCCTGGAAACTATTGCCCCATAAGCCTGACTAGCTTGGTCTGCAAAGCTATGGAAAGGATCATCATGGACCTCATAAATAAAGATATTGGGGACCTACAGACACTGGATCCTAATCAGTTCGGCTTTGTTAAGGGCAGATCCTGCCTCTTAAACCTGGTTGATTTTTTTGAAACAGTCACCAAGGTCACTGACGAGGGGAATGTGGTCCACACAGCCTACCTGGACCTCGCAAAAGGCTTCGATACAATACCCCACTTGGGCATTATAGATAAGCTCACCAGCTTAAATATAAACCCCTATGTCACTAGATGGGTTGCAAACTGGCTCAGGACAGAACCCACATGGTTAGAATTGCTGGAGCCATGTCAGACTCCAAACCAGTTACAAGTGGCGTCCCACAAGGCTCAGTCCTGGGACCTCTCTTGTTCGGTATATATTTCTTGGAGATACAGGCCAACACGGAAGGACTGTGGCTGACCAAGTTCGCAGATGACTGCAAACTGGGCGCCATAATCGACTCTCCAGCCGACACAAGCATCCTCCAAAAGGGCCTCATAGAAACAGACAACTGGTGCCAGAGCCATGGCCTCAAGCTAAATGCCAAAAAGTGTATAGTCATCCCCTTTGGCAAAAACAAAGTGCCCACAAATTACCACATAGGTGGTAATCCATTAAGTACAGAAGAAGTAATTAGGGACCTGGGTACCCAAGTTGATAGTAATCTCTCATTTGACAACCACGTGGCCAAAGTGGTTAGAAAAACATTTTATATAGCCCACCTAATCATGAAGGGATTCACATCTAGATCAGGGGAGGTCATCGTGCCTCTTTACTCATCCCTCATCAGGCCCATAATTGAGTACAATGCCCCTTTTGGGATGTACCTTACCAGACACCTGTAGCAACTGGAAAGACCCCAAAAGTACCTCACCAAGAGGATCAAAGGGCTCAAACAGATGCCATATGCTGCCCGTTTAAAGAAACTCCAGCTCTACTCAGTGGCATACTGCCTGCTCAGAGGCGATCTGTGCCTGACGTATAAAGCCATGTCCAACCCAGAATTAATGGACATGCTGCACCTCAGAAAATCCAAATCCCATCGAGCCACGTGCTCTAGAGACCTGAACCTCAGCACTGAAATAAATAGGACATGCTGGAGGGACAGATTCATAACCCAGAGGCTCCCTTCACTCTGGAATAAAATCCCAGACCAAGTTAGGCAGAGTCCCTCATTGACTCTCTTCAAGAGGAATCTTGATGAGTGGATGGGAGATAAATGGATTTACCGGTATCACTTCTGTGTCACTGTTAGACAGAGGCACAGTATACTAACCTCGAAAAAGGGCAAAGCAAAATTAATTTAAAATGGGTGGCGAAAGCCAAACACACTCTGGCTAGGCTTATAAATGCCCTAGGGCAGATAGCCTAGTATGAACCTATGACCCTTGTCTCTGTTTAGTACCACAGTTTGCAAAATGGAAATCTAGATTTAAAGAATATGTTAATGCATAAAATGTAACAGTAAATGCCAGACTAAAGCCAATGCTAGACTCTGGCATGATGCAAAATTTACAAAATATCTGAAATATTAGCAGACAGCACCATCACATATGCAGAAATGCAGGATAAATGAAATTAATATTCTGAACCCAAAAGCCAAACAGCTACAGTGTCAGACAGCAGGTGCACATTACCCAAGGTTAAAAAACCTAACAAAGAATTGTCATTTCACTATTGTAAATCAAGAGATTACAACACAAATATGTAAAATTGTGTTTCAGAAGGACACATAAGCTACATTATTTGATGAAAGCATTGATGGATTAGTTAAGTATGCTAAGTCACTTGAAAGATGAGTAATAAAATGAACCCCTTTGCAAAGGTGTGTGAAAGTACAAGGGAAGCAGATAAATAAAATGAAGTGACAAAAAAGGTATACTATGTCACAAGTGAACAGCAGAGGTCTGGAAACACAAACTGCATATACAACTAAAGATGAGATTTAATATGATAAAAGTACTGAGAAAGAAATGGAATCAAGTTGATGAAGTTGCCCTCAAACCCCACTGTCTTAAAAAACTTCTCTGAGGCAAATTTCTTATCACTGACTATACATCTTTTGACATCAAAAACTCCCTAAAACAGCACGCCTCCATAGCTAAAACAGCACAAACACAACTATTTTTCTGACACTTAAGCATCACAAATATAATTCTAAGTTCAGAAACAAACCCCTTTAGTGGAAACCTAGAATAAATACACTCAACAGCAGCAGAAAAAAATCTGCATAGAGCCTATTGCTCTAAAAATGAATTCCAAAGAATAATTTGTTTGTTTATTTTGACATTTGTTAACTGGGTATATCCGACTGAGCAATAGCACATTTTCAGCAGAGGCCCGGCGGTAAAAGCCCCACACAAAAGATACAAACATAATGAATTACAAAAACAATTCCAAAAGACCGTTGAAAAGCAGAAGATAGCAGCAATTACAGGAGAATGTGAATACATAGTATGCTCCTTACAAATTTGATTAATTACATAACAAAGGACATTAAAGCTACATAGTTCAATATGATGTGGTATAAAGTAGGCAGTGAATAAGATGACCATGGTAGTAACAGAGGAAACAAGAACAAAATAGAAGGTGGAGAAGAATACACATGGAACTAGGGCAAAACAGCAATGTTAAATAGGAGATGAATATGACTACCACTTCCAAAGATAACCATAAAGCCTTCCTCAATTATGTCAAAAATCTGAGGAACAATACTCAGCTTTTCAAGAAGTTGATATCTGGTGACATCTTCAATGGAAACTAAGAGGATATAACAAATGCCCTTGCGTATAGATTTAGCCCACACTTCTGCCCTCTGTTCAGTCCTTGCATTCCCTCTCACACTGGCATCTCTGTATCCCACCTATTAGCTTCACAAAACAAATAACAGATGCCCCAAAACAAAGAACACTAGTTCAATGTGTCCGGACAATATACAGGGCTATTTTACTGTCAGTATAAAATATTGGTTATGTTTCTGAGGTCTGAAGAGTAGCTGTAGTGGCTTTTTTTGTCTCTCTCCACAAGAACAACCCAACCACTTATCCTAGGAACAAAATGGTGCACACCATTGACCAAGACTTGGCAAATGCCTTTGAAGCTAGCACACATTCTGGAATCATTGATAAACGAACCCAACTAAACTGTGTACTGGTAATCAAAGAGAGCTCATTTTATTAGGAAATGTGGGATGCTTTCTTCAAAAATGCTCATTACCCATGGCTTTCCCAAAGGTCAGTGCTGGAATCATGACACTTTGGTTCATACTTTGCTGACATCAAGGCTAACATCAGTGGTATCTTGCTGACCAAGTTTGCAGATGAATGCAGTCTCAGAATTGCCATTAAAACCTCAGATTATACCCATATTCTCTATGATGGCCTACTTCTACACATTCATGGTGTACATCTGTGTTTCAGGCTTTGTATACTTCAGAAACGCTTGCTAATGTAAAGTCTGCTATTCTCACAAATCTATAAATTGTTAACAGCAATACTTCAGATCTGTCACTGATGTGAGGCCTTTATTCCTCTATTTTTTTGGCTTTGCCAGATACCAGCTGCAGTTAGAATCTAGCCAAATTAATCAAAAAACAATTTCCTCCACAACCAAGGAAGTTTTTGTCCAGCTCTGCTCTGCCCTCATTAATCCCTTAATTCACTGTAATGCTCCCTTCTCCTCACATCTATCAAAACACATGGTTTATGTAGAAAAATATGCAGTGTTACTTCACCCAAAAAATCAGAGGTATGAGCAATTTAAGCTATGTAGAATATCTGAGAGCTGTGTCACTGTATTTTTTTTTTATTAACTTCTCTGTGGTGTTTCTGCCTAGTCGACAAAACAACAAATGATTCTGAGATGCTTGATCTTCGATGCATCTATAAAAGTGCAAACACCACAGATATCCATTCTACAAATAAACTAAAGCTCGAATGCAGTATTAACAGGACCAGACAGTAGAACAGATGCTTATCCCAAAGGATACTCACGTCTGGAATAAGTTACTCCATATTAAACAAAGCAAATCCTTTGCTCTCTCTAAATCTAATTTAAAATGATCGACTAATTAACTATAAAAGTACCTCACAAAGAGGATCCCAGGCCTTAAACATTTGTCCTATATGGACAGGTTAAAAAACTCCAACTATTCTCTGTCTCATATCGCCTAATTAGAGGCGATCTCTGCTTGACTTACAAAGCCACGTCTGACCCAGCTCTATTAAAAATGCTACATCAAAAGAAATCCCAATACCTGCACACCACATGCTGCAGAGACCGCAACCTCATTACCACAATCAACAGAACATGCTGGAGGGACAGGTTCATAACCGAGAGACTGCCCATGCTATGGAATAGACTTCTCATACATGTCAAGCAGAGCACCTCATTGCCCCTCTTCAAGAGAAATCTTGATGAGTGGATGGGAAATAGAAAATTCCCCCCAGGGATCACTCCAGGGGCTTTACTTGACAGAGGCACTGGGAACTAAGGTCGTGTGGCACAACGTCACGATAATCCTATGAACTAGGCTGGTAAAGGCCCCAGGGCCATTAGCCTAGTACACACCTAAGAACCTATAAGCTCATCCTGTGCCAGGCCCCACACACTCTTGTAGATATGGCTGTTATAGAAACTGCAGTGGCTAGGCTCCTAATGACCCTTGCTGTCAATTTCCTAATATGAACCGATCATCACAGATATGTGTAACGAGGACAGCATGACCATATTTAGGAGTGAAATTTGGGAAAAAAGAGCACAGAAGTGTAATGTGTAGGTATTGCTGGTTGAGGATGTCAATAATAAAAAATGTAGCTTTTACTTATGAAAGGAATTAACATAGAATTTAAATGAAGAGAAGGTCATTTGGTGGATTTAAAAATCTAGGCAAGCTGATGAAGAGATCTGAAGAAGTCAAGCCTAAGTTTTAACATGCCAAATACAAAGAGTTGAGACAGAAGCTGAAGGTATGGATGGATAGGAAGAAAAAGGTGAAATAGTAACTAAAGATTTTTTATGTTTAAGAAAATGAAAATTATTGTAGAGATTGAAAAGTGATATTTTTAACAAACAATAGATGGTATATGTTTGAAAGTTGGAGGAACGCAAAAAGAATATGTCCTAAAGGAACTGAAGGGAGAAGGAAGTGGTTTTAAGAGATGCAAAGGTGAAGTTGTATAAAAACAATACGAGAAAGGAAAAAGTAGCCATAAACTGGCTAAAAAATATTTCAGAAACAGAAGGAAAGGAATGACACAGGACTACTAGAATATATAAAAGAAGAAAAGGAAGAAAGTAGGTTATTTACATTTTATTTTTGTTTTTTATTTGTATTTGTTGACCAGGTATGTACACAATTGGACCAAGGATCCTTTTCAGTAGCAATCTAGATAAAAAATAGCAAGTACATACAAAGGATAAGTGGTAAGAACACAAGAGCTTATAGATGCATTTTACAGGGTGAATAATATAACTTTGACTTAAAATTCTACAATTTTGAGAGTTTGTTGTGAAGAGAATTTCATCTACATAGAATGTATTATAAGTAGATCATTAACACAAACTGATATACAATATAGGTTTCAATATTACAACACAGCCTAACACAGCACTGTCTAACTATCTTAATTTAATAATGCTGAATCAAGTAAATCTATAGTAGTAGTACAATATTACTAAGCATAATTTAACTATAATTCTAGTTTTATAGCTTTACAGAGGTTGTTTTATACATATTAACAGGAGATAGAGTGCTATATACATATTCAGAGAGGATAAAACACAGTTAAGATTAAAGCTGTGTCTTACCTAGCCTTATATGAAAGAATAACAAACAGCGGTGATGCCGGAGATAGACACAACAGGGAGAGAAGTGGAGTTAAGACAATGTATGGATACATTTAGTAGAAAAGGTGAGATCTGCATTTTGTGGTTAACTGGCACACAATATTGGAACCCCTATGACACCTCAAACGTAAAAGATACAGATGAACCAAAATGTTCAACACATTGTCAAAATGGTGGAATCTCCAACTGTAAGCTTTTTTTGCAGGGTGCAATCCCTCTGCAACCCCATGTCAGATGGAAGCCCTTCACATCTCACCAAATGTAAATATACCAAATCTAGAATCAGTCAAACAAAAGAATCAATGATGGTGCACATTTAGAAATCAAACCAACAGTGATATCCTGTGGAACACGGTGAACTGTGCTCTGTTCCTCAACATCTTGTGATCAGGTCACTTGTTGATTTCAACCACATATTGATATACCTACAGAAAACACACACAAAATGAATTTTAGGATATTAAGAAAGATATGAAAGAATTGTTTACTGAACTGTATTTCTGAGTATTTGATACAGTATGTGAATTAGAGGAGAGAAGTATTTTGTTCTCATTGGAGACTTTAGGATATATTTGAATGGGTGGCAGGGGGAAGGTAGTCATTATAAAACTTCTCACAAATTGTTTGTTAAAAGAGCTATGGTACAACATAGTATTAATAGGATGCACTGTTGAAACAATGAATTACATGTGAAGGTTATATAGCGAAGCAGAGAGAAGGAAAGTGATGAATGGGTATCTGGAACAGGATAGGATTTTAAGCAGAGTCACTCAAGGATGTTTCTTAGTCCTTTATTATATATCTGATATGGTAATTTAATGAGAAATGGGGGATGAACATATAAAGGTAACGTAACTGGTGAAGAAAGGAGTTTCCTTGCCGCAGTAGCTTGTGCACACGATGACTATTTCAGAGAAGCATAAGAATACAGTAATGAAAGGCCTGCAAACTTGTGAACAGTTCTATAAAGATAACGAGCCGGTGGTCCTTAATAAAAATAAAACCAAAGGTCGCTACACAGCAATAAAAAGGCATTACGAAGAAGTTTACTGTTTTAGGCTTTACATTTGGTAATATCAATTCTGAATGATTAAACTGAGAAAGACGGAGCATGCCAAAAAATGCTCATGAAACGTGCAAAAGAGAAAGTCACGAAGTACACAACAACTTTTATGATCAACATATTTTTGTTATCAGAGTGTTCTCATTAAAAAATTGTATCTCAGTTTCAATTACCTGTCGTTTTGCAAGCAAGAATAAATGTCAGATCTGGAGTGGAGTGATGGAACAAAACAGTAAAGCATGAATGTAGAAGCATTTCACATAATAAAGTCCAAATGAGAAGCTAAGTTTGTGAAATCCAATAGTTGTTTTTAACTGTTTCTGGGCAAAGTATTTATTACATATTGTGGAAATGGAGTATAATTGTAATCACAGAATGCATAAAGAGAAAACACTAGTTAGACTAGTAAAGACAGAGACAGAAAGAAGAGGAGAAACCAATGGAAGGACTAGTTTGATATTGTAAATTTTAAGCCTGGGTCACTAAAGAAAAAAGTAGTAGAGATTAAAAAATGTGAAAGAAAGAAACTATACAGCAATAATCAGCAGGACTTTTTATATTTAATCAGTGTATGGATAAAAGCAGCATAAACATAAAATCATTAGTTATTAAGGATTGCATGTTGTTTAAACAACAAAAGCCTATTACTTATATGGTGTACCTTCAGAGGTGCAATACATAAAACATCTTGCCAAGGTAACATGTAGTATAATTCCAAAAATGAGAGGCTTAGGAATGAAGTTGCTTGAAATATATGGCTAGAAGGCATAATTAAGCATCAGGTAATGGTGATTTTCATCACAGGAGAGGTGGTGAATATATGGACTAGAGTCCCAATGAATTTGAAAAGGATGTACATCATTTAGTAGTTAAAATTATATAAACAAGAATGCAAAATAAACTGCATGCAAAACTACAAAAAGTGACACAACTACAGAAATGGAGAACAATGCCAAAATTCAAGAGAAAGCGGAATACTGGCTACCATACCTCTCGACCTCCTAGTGCAAGAAATCTAGACAAAGCCTAAAATAATGGGGCAACAAAGGGTTGGGAGGGTGGCCTATTGGTTAAGGTGTTTGCCTTACAAACACAAGGTGTAGGGTTTGAGTCTCACAAGGGATAATTGGCTATGCTTAAAATGGCTCGCAAGGGCAGTTAGCTTAGTACTAATCTATGAATCAAAATAGGAATGACATTAAACACTGTTCTTATGGCTAAATTTACAAGATTTGTGTTAGCATGTATTTTCTGAAAGATATGAAGTTTGAATTTGAATTGCATTCCATTTTCTTAATGGCTTCAGTCATCATTAATTTGCCAGAAAACCACATGTTTTATGAGGAGGAACAGACCAAAAATATAAGGCAAAAATCTGGTCATTCTGCAAAAACTGAACAGTTGAGAGGTATGGTGGCTACAATGGTGCAGAAAATAACAGATGATGCATATAATTGGACTGTGTACCCCAAATTGACACATATGGCTCTGCCATTCTGTACTGCAGTTTGCAGAGGAAATGAAGCAGGTATACCTATATATGGAACATACCTGTACTTGCAATAATGATGAATACTGTGACACTGTTTGCTGATGTATACTGTGACACTGTTTGCTGATGTATACTGTGACACTGTTTGCTGATGTATATTGTGACACTGAAATGGCATAATAAGGTAGAGGAAGCAAATGACTGAGTGTATTTACGTGAAGTCATTATCAGACCAGTGATCATTTAACAGACTGCATAGCTAATCTCTGGAGTCAAGAAAATGAGACCACCAAACACATTCAGCCATGTACAGTACAGGGGATGTTCAAAGAGTGGAAAGACTTCAGTAAGTATACAGATATCTAAATTACATTTCACTGGCTGAACTGTCACAGCTAAGTTTGGTACCTGCCTGCAGGTTGTGGGTACACTGGTGGGTATTCGTTTCTCAGTCATCCAGATTTGGCAGTATAAGGCTATTGCACAGATGTTAGTGAAGCTACTGATAGCCACAATGGCAGATGGACAGAGTTTTAAATCCTGTAATAGGGGTAGACATGAGATATACCAGGGACTGGCACACCCACACTGACCTGTGTTGAATATGATACATGGACAGCGCTGATGGCCAAAGCACAGTCATCCTAAGTGTGCAGGAGAGTTGTAGATCTCACTCTTTTTGTAGCAATCCTCCTAAGGAAAAGATGAATGTGCTCTGGTGGTGCCATGGATCAGAATCCACCAAGAATGGTACATTCAGATGCATCCCACCAACATGCCACAGCTAAATCAATGCTGCTTTAATGATCATAATGTGTCCCTATAACCTAGTCTTTTGACACATTAAACCATGTTGACACTACCTACTGGTCTGACACTGCAAGAGATTGCCGACAGTTAGATCATCTGGACAATGCCATAATGAACTAACATTTATTCATAACAAATCCTAATGTATGCTTCCGGCACCGAGGTGCCTAGCAATGCATGAAATAGATGCAGCTTTCACATGTGTGCTGTGGAAACATGTATAAGATGGTGTACATGCCACAACCTGTAGTCCTTGCTTAGACACTGCCTTAAATGTATGTACCTGCAGCTTGTCTAGTAGTCCAAATGATGTGATGAGCATGCTCTCAGTCACTACTGGTTTTACACAGACTGTACTCAGTATTACAAAGCATCGGCTTAATGATTTGTATCCTGACATCATTCCTTCCTAAACATATCTGCTTACTGATCCCAGGAAGCACTACCCCCCCCACACACACACACAACTGTACACAAACTGTATCTGAAACCTACAACAGAAGAATGCTATCTATTACTGGTACATGACCCATGCACTGCCCTCCCAAGACATATATGTACACAGTTTGTCTGAGGCATAGAACAGAATACATTCCATTACTGGTCAATGTCAGGTGATCCCAATCTTCTTACAAACACTTTCTGAGAAGAAGTGTTCAGAGGTCTGTACCCCTTTCATTGGCAGCACAGCTAGACCCTGATGAGCATGAGCAAATGGAATCAGTGCATTTTGTGGGGTCTCCGTGTATCGACAAAAACTGCATAAGTCAGCATTCCATATCATATATTTTATTTTTTCAAATATCCAACGTGATAGAAAAACTCATGCATCACCCAAAAATCAGCATACCTGTTTCAGCATATCTGCCTTCACCAGTGCAATACCCAATATACTAAACAAATGAATTTAAAAGATCCTTAACAAACTCTGATTGGCTACTCACAAATGATCATTCAGCCCAGGGGCAAAAAGACCACACAATTTAATTATCCAAGTTCTTTCTTTTGTATTTAATATATTGTGCCACCCAGATTGGTTATTTCTATAAGATGTTATCCCATCTATTATAACAAAGCTAGATCTGGCAGAATTATGCTTAACAGTATGTTTAAATACGGCACTGGAAGTATGACCACAGCTGAAATGTTCAGAAATTCTTATTTTAAATGGATGGGGAGTTTGCCCCACATAAAATGCTGAACATGTACATGTGATCAGATATATGATGCAATCAGAACTACAAGTACTATAAACATTAATCTGAAAAACTGTGGAAGTATTTTTAGATGTAAAATGCTTACTTTTATTATTTATTTTAGATTTGTTGACCAGGATAGTCCGACTGGATACATGTCCATTTTCAGCAGAGGTCCGGGAGAAAAGCTCCAAGATAATAATTCACATTGAACATTTAGTAAATGCTAGTTTCAAGCAGATTACAGTCATAAGCAATACCAGCATTTAGCACACATATAGTACTTATTATAAAACACTTTACAAAACATAACATTATTTTCAAAGTTAAACATACATAACATTACATTCAGGTTTAAGATACACTGAGCAGCAGTTATACAATTGACCCTTCCTGAAATGGAGTGGTAGAAAAAAGTTAGTAGTAGTTGAAAGTAAGGTACCTAAGAAATAGAGAGGTCACTAGTCGGGGTTAGTGCAAGAACATAACCAATGAGTTTTGAAGTATTTCTTGAGCTTGTTTTGAATTGAGTTAGTGAGGGTTCTAGGGTCAAGTCAGTTGGGAGTCTGTTCCATATTTTTCCAACAGAGTTGGCAAACAGAGAGTCCCCAGCTGAGTAGTTGGATTTGTATGTTTGAACTAGGAGTCTAGTGGATGATTGTAGTGGCCGGGTGCTGGTGTAGGGGCTGATAATATTTTCATTTACAAAACTACAATTTCCACAAGGTTGACATCCTAAGGGCTGCCCATCTAATGTTATCTGATGTGAAAGTGGATTAATATGCATAGGTTTTTATAATAATTAAACCATCTCACCATAGTTTTACCATTTCTATATGAAAATAAGCATCTAGAGGATATCAAATCCCTAAGACGGTCATCCATTAATAGAATATCCCAATATTTTTGAACCAAATTGGTAAAAAAATAAGTATTGTTGCCAAAATTTGTTATTAATCTAAGTTGCTTTATTTGGGACTCCTTCCTTTTATATTGCAATACTTATGATCTGTCAATCTCACTGACGGATTTTAAAGCCCTAACCACATTCTGGCATTTATAACATCTAGTATAAAACCTATTCACTAACTCCCTTTCATGATTAACTAACTCTTGCTCAGAGAAACAAATCCTATAAAGCCTAAGAAACTGAAATTAGGAAATATTATGAACTATATGTCGTGGATGGCAACTAGTAGCATGTAAAAGTGTATTGAATTAGGGGTATTTCCTAAAAACAGTGCTAGACAGAGTCCCAGTCTCCTGAAGAGTAATCTGAACATCCAAAAAAGTAATATTTGTGGAGTGAAAATGGACTGTAGAATGAATTCTCTCACTTATTTTCATTCAGATACTCAACAAATTCTTGTAAATAACTGGAATCTGATCTCCAGACTAGACAACAGTCAAAAGGTATCTATGCCACATATCCATAGAGTCCAAAAAGTATTATGATTGCTGTCATAAATGATCTGTTCTTCAATAAACCCATGAACAAATCCACAAAAATGGGGGCAAAAGATGTACTTTTAAGTTATAAATAACATTTGTCTTTAAAATAAAAGACATTTTTGGTTAAAACATGTTCTGTTAAATAAAGCATAAATGTAGTAAAGTCAGGGTTATATATAGAATCCCAATTTAACCATAAATCTAAGGCCATCAGCCCAGCCCAATGAGGAATGTTAGTATAAAGAACAGAAACATCGAGGGTACATAAATACCAACCCTTCTCCAGTTGCATATCTTGCATAATGTTAAGCAATTCTATTGTATCTTGGATATGAGACCATACCAATGCTAATAACAGTTTAAGATATTGAGTAAGGTAAACCAATAATGGCTCTGTTAATGACCATCTACCCAAGAATATTGGCCTACCTGGAAGTTGCTGAAAATCTTTATTAATTTTTGGCAAGATGTAAAATTGTTGTTTCACAGCATCCTGTGCTATCAGATGATAAACAATCTCTTCAGAAATAATACTTTCTTCATAAGCAAGCTGTAAAAATGTATCAGTATCAGATTTAAAGTTTCAGGTGGGATCCAAAAACATTCTTTGATAATAATGGTGGTCAGACAATTGTTTCTAGGTGTCAGCATAATACATGGCCCAATCCCAAACCACCACTGCAACTGCCTCTTACTTGCTGTATTAATAACTGTTTATTTTTGCTTAAATTCCTCATGGCTTGATATTGAGCCTGTGACATTTTTGTTAGTAATATTTCCAGTGGCGGCTGGTGACTTCAAATCAAAGGGGGTCTGCAGGAGATAGCTGAATGGGTGGGGGCAATGGGAAGGGGAGGAGCTATGCTCAAAACCACAAAAACTAAATATACTGCCCTGGGTGCCATACCGTCATTATGAGAGTCCAATCAAGACAAAATGAAGTGTAGAAGAATAAAAATATTTCAATGCATTGCTGCATGACAGCTTAATATCTAGATGGAAACAAAAAAGGTTGTGAGGCATGAAAAAATAAATTACTTTTTTTTAAATACATTAATGGAATGCCAGTCAAAATCAAGTATAAGAAAAACAAGCAGCACTCAACTCAAACCACTTCTTGCACTGCAGTTCTAATTATAATTTATATTCAGCTTTATTAAAGTACCAAGTAACATGCTGAAAGTAGAAATCTCTGATGCCCCCACTTGTATAATGTTCCTTATCCAAAAAAAGACCTGCTGCCTGACATCTACTTGTTTCATGGGAAAACATGATCAAAGTAAAAAAATGAAAAGCAAACAAGAAATAAGCTCAAGATACATTGCTTAAAAGGATTACTGTACAGGTTATGGACCACACGATTGGCATTCTGTTTACGGGTAAAGCCTGCAGAGATGACTGGAAGTCTCCAAGTGTAATGAGACTCTTAAAATAATGTAATCCTGTTCTTTATTACAAATACTGGCATATGCATTTCAATACCCAAGGCTTATACATTATCTAGTTAAGTATTCTCTACATGGCAACAGAAAGGCTTTCAATGTTGGAAATTCTTTAACAGTATGCTTATTAAAGCTTACTTGCATCTTGCAATCTCAGCCAAGCTTACCTGATGGTCATTAAAGTATTGCTACTTAAACACAGAGCAACAGGCACTTTGAGTAATAAGCATAAATCAACAGTACAAAAAATATGACAGAAACCAGACCATTCTGTAAAAATCAAGGACAGATGAAAAGACACTCTAGTACTTTTGTCTACCTTGAATGGGGGGGGGGGTACTCTGCACATTTACACTGCATAACTACTCCTTGCCTTGCTTCGACACATCCAGAGTCGCTACATGGGGGAGTGGGGTCCAACAAGTATGTCACAGTTTGAAATGTCTCTGGCTGACTTGTGATGGCCCTGACACATTTGTCATATCTCTCAACCTCAGAGCAAGAAATCTGGACAAAGTCATACAAAGAAATGGGACAAAGGCCCAAAAATAAGGACAATTTTTAAAATATTGCTCTTATAAACTTAGAAAGATAATAGAGGTCTTGCATTAGTATGAATTTTCTGAATGGTATGAAATCTGAAATTCAAATGTCTATCATTATTGTCTAACTTTAGTCTTTAATGATTTGTCACTAATTTGCCAAAAAAACACAATTTTATGAAAAATGGACCAACAATGTGATGTAAAAATATAAAATAGCAACACAATACAGCTGGGAACCTGTCAAAGAAGGGACACTTTAATATTAGTACCACTAACTTGAGCGGCTGACAAAATAAAATAATCTACATGCATTTCTGAAATAAAAGTAATCTAACGGATTATTACAGTTATTTCTTAATTATAAACCCTCCATGTTTTCTTCCAAAATTGCTATTTTGCGGAGGGATCATTAGGGGAAGAGCAACATTTTGAGCCAAAATCAGGGACAGTTGAGAGGTTTGGCTATGCCTAATTCTATAAAGCAATTTATTTGCATGTACCTCTCAACCTGTTAATGCAATAAATCAGGACAAGGCCAAATATATTGGGGGAACATATAAACAGTACTAAAAATTGCTCTTGTATAAACTGAGACAGCTGATAGAACAGGTCTTACTTTAGCATGCATTTTTCTGAAGGTTATGAAGTCTGAAACTCAGTGTGTCATTAGTGACTCAATTCCTAAATGATTTGCCAGAAAACCACAAATTTTATGAGGAACAAACCAAAAATAAGAAGCAAAAAATCTATTCATTCTTTGAAAATCTGGACAGTTGGGAGGTATGGTTCAGCTGGGGCTGCCTAGGTTTGCCGCCCTTCCCCCTCACAAAACCATGGTCGAATGGAGCCTCCCCCTGCAGCCATTCCAATGATCCATTACTTGGCTGTTTCACTCCATTTACCGTAAACACTAATGTGCATACTGATTTACTTCTATGATGATTTGAACTTCATTTGAAAGTTTTATTTTGCATTTTACAGCACAAACACTAAGACATCTGCTAAACAAACTTGACATTAAAACTTCTCTGCCATTGAAACTCACATTCATTGAAACAACATTGAAACCCACATTCAAAGAAAATACACCCGTGGGAGATAAAGATTAATTCTGGGCTGTTTTCAAATCATAGGCCCCTTGCATATGAAACATACAAGTGCTCTTTGATACACCTTCCTATTGCTTTAAACATTTTTCCAGTAAACAATGAAACAAAACGCATGCACCAATGACAAAACTGCCCAATTCAGAACATTTCCATCATAAAAGTCTACTCAAACTTCTACAGTCCACTATTATCAGTAAATATGCACAATTCTACAGTCCACCATTATCAGTAAATATGCACAATCTCTGAAGTAGCAAAAAAGTCATTAAATAATTCCACGTTAAATAAATCTGTAATGAAGAGGTTGCTGCTAATCACCTTTATATTTCATGGTTTGATCAAAAAATAAAGTGTCTGATGCCCCTGAGGAATAAGTTGCCTAAATTACATTAAAAATAAGCTAGTAATATTGCAATAGGAAATGGATGGCAAACTGATAACAGGCTCATAGTCAGTATCTTAACTTTCAGTACGGCAGCATTCACCCCTTATGGGAGTAGAACCAACAACCTTCTGCATCAAAAGCAAGTACACAACGTGTTGTGCTATTAGCAATGTGAGCTGACTTAGCATAATCAGCACTAAACTTCTCTTCCCCTGCAGCTCTCAGCTCCTTGTAAAATCTACTCAATACTCAACTGCATCTCAACTTCGCAGCACAAGAAATCTGGAAAAAGCCAAATTTATTGGGGTGGGGCAAAAACCAGGGACACATTAAACATTGTTTGTATAATCTTGGAAAGCTGCTAGAATAAAATGCTGTGTTACCACCATACATTTTACTGCCAAGGTCCCTGTGCAAAAGAGCCAGAACAACATACCACTATGCCAAATCACCTGCATTGTGAAAGAAAAATGCTGTTACCACTGTACATTTTACTGCCAAGGTCCCTGTGCAAAACAGTCAAGAGCAACATACCACTACGCCAAATCAGCTGCTTTGTGAAAGAGAGGAAGACTGAAACTTAAATGGCTATCATTTAATGAATTCAGTTCTCACCATAGCTGTCAACCTCTTAGCACAAAACACCTGGACAAACCCAGTAATGAGGGAATACAGCCCTCAAACATATTCAGTGAATTCAGTTCTTGCCATAGCTGTCAACCTTAGCACAAAAAACCTGGACAAAGCCAATAACAGGGTATTACAGTCCGAAAAATAAGGACAGATTTCAAAGCCAATAACAGGGTATTACAGTCCCAAAAATAAGGACAAATTTCAAATAGCCATCTTATAAACTTAAAAAATTGCTATAATAAAAGTTTGTTACTATATATTTATTGCTAGAATAAAACATTATTTTACTATGTATTTCCTGAAGAATATGAAGTCTGAAATTCAAATGCCTGTCAATTTTACTTCTGATGGAACAAAAACAATTTTCAGCAGAGGCCCAGGGAGAAATACTATAGACACATGTCTTTGTAAAATGGCAGGACACCAGAGCAAATCCACACAAACACAAGGATAAGATGCAGACTCCACGCAGAAGGCACCCCAATCAAGAATCAAACCAGAAAACCTATAGTTGTGAGGCAACAATACTGCCACTGCACCATCACATATGTAAGGAATTAAACATTCAAAAACCTGAAGTCTGAAATTCAAATGCTTGTCAATTTTATTTAACATTTGTTAATCAGGACAGTCTGACTTGGAACAAATAAACAATTTTCAGCAGAGGCCCAGGAAGAAATAATGCAGACATGTCTTTGTAACATGGGAGGACACAAAAGCAAACCCACACAAACACAGGGAGAAGATACAGACTCCCACAAAGAAGGCACCCCTGCCAAGAATCAAACATGTGAACCTGCAGCTGTGAGGCAACAATGCTACCACTACACCATCAAATATCAAGCATTGCAATATTTACAAACCACAGATATTATGAGGAACAGATCAGATCAAATATGAGGCAAAAATCTGCAATTTTATTACAAATGGTGGTGGGTAGGGAATTCAGGTCTTTAATACCTGCATACAAGGTACAGGGTTCAAGCCTGAGGTATTCCCTACTACACCACCATGAGTCTAACCACCACACCACCATGAGTCTAACCACCAGTATATTGCACCTGGGGCATTTTCACACACACACACACACACACACACACACACACACTGTAGCAAACCATCAATCCCTGTCCACACACTTACCTGTAGTAAATCCCTGTCCGCAAAACCACCATAAATCCTATGAAACGCATCTTCCCCCGACGAGACTGCAGCTGAAAACCCACGCAAATCCGACCCTGCCCGTCGCAAGATCTTCCCCTGCAGCAAACTCCAATCCAGACCCGAGATCCTTCCCCCGATGAACTCCTGACTGCTGACGTTACAGTCCGACCCCGACGCGTTTTCCTAGCGAGTTCCAGGACAGTCTATGCAGTTTAAAACTGCATAGACTTCTGGGAACTCCGTTCTTCATGTTTCCCAGTCAGGACCGCTGCTGAGACAATCTGCGCATGCTCCAGACTGTCTTAGCAGCAGTCCGGACTAGTGCTCATGCGCGAAAGTCCACGATTTTTTCTTTTTTTTTCTTTATTTTTTCCTTTTATTTCTTTATTTCATAGTTGAGGGGGCTGCAGTCTGGCAGTCCAATAGCACGGGCCGCCCCTGAATATTTCTATGAGAATTATACATAAAATGTAGATCTCTAAGGACCTGCTATTGAAAAACAGCCACATTGTTATTAGAAAAGGGTACAAAGTTGGATGTTTTAAACCTAAAGCCAGTATGATCTTGCTCCATATTTGACGTCTGATCTTAAAAAAAAAAAAAAAGATTCAACAATCTACAGAATGAAATAACATCTTGAGCAAAGACTTGTTCAGGTACCAAATAACTTGGTATAAAACCCAAGCCCTTGTTTGGTAAATCTAGATCAACATTAGATAATTGTGAAGATGAAATATTATGAACATTCTGATCAAATGTTATTTGGGAATCATTAACTGCAGCAGCGTCTCCAAAGTAGATGCTCGGTGGTGAAGTTTATGTCCATTTAGCTTAAATACAGATTTCTTCGTTTTACACTTTTCTGGAACCAATGATTGGTCCCTGTTTCTCTAAAATTCAACAGATGTCTGGGTATTGAGCTGTTTGCCATATAAACAGTCTTTGAATCTCTTTGAAATTTATTAATATATGTGATCTCAATTTTTTCTGAACTAACATGAGATCTTTGGTAAGCTGAACAAACTGTTCCTGGTATACTTGCTATTGTTCAAACGGTTTAGCCAACTGACACAATTGTGAAACAGTAATTACCAAAGTGCTAATCCTTCATTCATAAAAGGACAAATTGCTAACAAAAGACATGGATACTGACTGCTGAGGCTCCTGCCATTCATGATTCAAAACCTCATCTATCCCTTTAACATAGGATTGAATACGAACCCAGAGAGCCCTGAGAGTTATGCCTTTTAAATTAAAAGCTTTAAATAATTTGAGATGCCAAACACTGGATCTGAATTCCTTCACAGATGCCAATATCTGTTTGAAAATATAACAAGTTTGGTATAGTACCTGTTTCAACAGAATTCACATCTTGCGACTGTTCAAAAACGCCCACATCATCTTTATCCGATGCAAGCCCATTAAGCAGCAGAGTAAGATCCATTGCAACAGTTCAAGCAACCAAAGAAATCTATTAGTGAAAAAAAGGGCTTCTAAATTTTCTAAGTTTATGTCAAAACTTACAACCATAAAGAGCCCAGACAACACCAATGATCAACTAAGTGTGAAAACAATATTCCCAAAAGTCCATTATATACTACCGGAATGAATAAACCATGAGTACTTCCTTCATAAAATCAGAACTTCACAAAAAATAGCCCAAAAGCAAAATGAAAAAAGTTCAAATTAAAATGTCCAACATGGAATAAAGTACCAGTGCTCTAGAGCATGACACTCAACACTGAGGATGAATCCCTTCACTCGTCTGCTGTACACCTGATGAAATAAGGAATCCAGCCACCGACCAACCTCCAACGAAACTTCAGTCTTTCAGCCTAAAACATGATGACAACATCCAACAAAGAAAAAAATGCAAGGCATAGAACACTAACTGCCTTGCCATGGGTCAAAAGGCCCTACAGAAATTAAGGATTAGAAATGGGAATGCTGACAGAATCAACAGCATGAAGGAAGAACTGCAAACAAAAATCCAGTGAAGCCCACACAAGTATGGTATGGAGCATGGATCAAATTTCTTTAGTGAAGAAAAAACACATAAGCCAGCACTCCGATGTCAGTGTGGGCTTCACTGTATTTTTGTCTCTGTATGTCTGCCCATAGCATTGCACTGTTAAGGATGGCTCTGTATCAGTAATATGTGCCGTGGCAAGTTCCTTCCATATTATGCAGAACACCCACTGCTCATATTGATGTTGATCTGTCAGTCATGGCAGGAGCGGCCTTAGGTCAATTGGTGCCCTAGGCAGAAGGGCTTCATGGCATCCCCCACCACACTACCTGGTGCCCCCATCCTTGTCTTACTACACCAAATAAATACTGGAAAAGCACCCGTGCTAGAGCGGCACCCTAGGCGGCCGCCTAGTTGGCCTATGCCTAAAGCCGGCTATGAGTCAGGGATGTCTACATACCAAACAGCAGCAATTTTCCTTAAAGTGTTCATGGTCACATTGCTCCCATTTATCTGCTTGTGTTTTATATAGTCTAAGCATTGCTGCAGATAATGTTTGCCCCCCCCCCCCACAATGCTCCTGCACTCTGCACATTCTACTTTGAAAAATCATTAAGAGATTTTCCACTGCCAGATACCATGCCATTCCACAAAAGAGGGACAGAAAATGTAAAAGCAAGTCCAGAAACTGATCTGCAATACTGCAGCAAAGAAAATGAATGGAGTAGTACTCTTCTGCTATCCGTTTCTATATTTCTGTTTTATAATGTGGCATCACACTTTTCATCCACTGTGACCTTACAAGTTTCTTATACCTTTACACTTGCCCAAATGCAAGTTTAAGGAACCACTGGACAAGTGCTACTGACTCAGAACGTGACATCAAACTCTGTTTATCTTCTTTGTTCTCTTATCCATCTGTTCCACAAGATGCTTATAGGCCCTGTGAAAATAGATCACTAGTGAACTCTTACTACTTGGGCCTACTGTAACAGTGTGCTTTTAACAACCACAGCAAAACAAACTACTGCTATGTGGCTTTTCTAGCTGAGGCCAGTGACACACAGAATTCTCTCAGTTCTGCTGGTAAACCATTTTGTTTTGGCAGAGGGGGGTTCCCATAAACTTGCATTTGAAATGATAATATTAACTAGGGCTTCACCAAAAGCTTTTTTTATATTAGAACATTAAAAAGGTTTCTTTTTGTACAGGTTTTCAGAATGTTAAATAAACACTAATGAACACTACTGCTATGTTAAGACTCCCCTGAGTTCAGTATTAGATGTTTATTGAGGCCTGTTTGCTTTTGTAATTTCAATAATTTAATCTCATTTGCATAATGATCCAATAAATATGCAGTAAGCATTTCACAGAATATTTAAGTACAGAGACAAAGAAAGAAAGGGTAAAAAATGTAATACACAGCAGTTTTTAATTTTCTCTTTTGCGTTGTGCCCAGATGTGCACTGAAGACTGTCATTTGTACTTCACAGTGAGGAGCGTCATCTAAAGGTAATTGGTTTGAGGAATCAGGCTACTAAACCAAATCATTATCTAGAATCATGTAATAGATAGATTCCACTTCAAAAGGTTCTTGATTCTAGCTGATTGGTAAATACACTAATAAAAATAAAACATTAATGCCTCCTACTCTGTTTGTTGCATGATATGAGTGAACCTTCAGAGGAAAAGTAGACCTCGGCACTGTCTAGCACTTTTCAATGTGAAATGCCATAGAATTCCATTCATAGATAGAGTCTCTAGCTTCCAGTAAAGAAACAGCTTAAAGTAATGGCTTATTTGTTTTACCTACTTTGTAAACATGCCAGTGTTTGTGATTCTTTTATAGCATAGATAATAATGTATTTGTAGTTTGTATGTCATACACAACACTTATTTTTGTGATACTCTTCAAAGGTGTGTGCGTGCATTCATTTTTTGAGTCCTTGTTTAGAAAAAAAAAAATCAGTAGACACAAAATGCCTGCTTCTTTTTCTAATAAGCAAATGGATGCTGAAAAAATCAAAGTCAGGTGAGGAGAAACTGGCTGTTAGCTAACCTATTCTTAACCCCTAATCAGTGTCATGATAGAAGCATACTTCTTTGTATTTTAGCCTTAGAGCATCTCTCTTTGCTTCTCTTCTCTAGGTAACAGTTTGACATATTCCCTCCTCGAGGCACCTTCTAAGCTGAGCATTTGGGGCTGGTTTAAAGGCACTCCATAATTATAGCAGCAACTGTAAATGTTGGAAGTCTGATCCTGGGTGAAGATCGGAGTTGACATAATCAAAGCACAAATGCACATGTAATGAAAAAGACCATCTTATTTCTTTTCAAAGTGTGCCAAACTTTGCTTTGGGATTGCTCCCTGTTGTACTATTAGGTCCTATCTCTGAGAATGGGCATCGTTTTATATATGCAAAACTGCCAACTCATTCAAAGTGCAATTTCCACTTTCCTTTTGTAGTGCATCATTGTATACTGTGCTTTCTATGTTTCATAAGAGTGGAGTGAGTCATTCAGTTGTCTAAAACTGTTCTGTATTTTTTATCTTAAGGCATTGGTTTAGCATTTGTATTATTGTGTATGTAATTTTTGTTATAAAAATCTAATTTTCATCCCTTTAATACCATCACAGTGTCTTTGCTACATACATTTTCATTTATCCAACTTGTCTTCCCTATAATTGCACTTTTAAGGCATGCTCAAGAACACCACTGACACTTTCATTCAATGCCACTATGCCATTTGATAATAAAAAATAATAAATGCTGCATTTAATTAAGGGAGCACACTTTGCTGCCCTCTGCTCTCAAGTGCAGAGAAGCTTGCTGTGCTACACAGCTTGCATCCTGTGTATATGCTGCCCTCTAGTGACAAATACTATCAACACAGTAGCATATGGAAGAGGAAAATGCATTTTCAAAACACAGGTAACAATAATGCAAATGTGGCTACAGCATACCTTTCAACTTTTTTGCTCAACAATAGGGGGACAGAGATCCAAAACCATGACGATTTTTAAACATTACTCTAATTCTCTGAAAAAGTTAATAGAAGAAATTTTGCATCAATAGACATTTTCTGATCAATAAAATGTATGAAACTTTAATGTCTGGTATTATTGTCTAAGTGTAGTCCTCGGTTGTTGTGTCTTTCGGCTTTTCCCGGTTAGGGGTCGCCACAGCAAAACTCCGGTCCACTAATGATTGGTAGTTGATCTTTACGTGCCGACTTACCAGCTCTGACGCACAACCTTCAACGAAGGTACGCCCATTCACGCCTGTCTCCACGCAGAAGACGCTCTAGCTGAGAATCGAACCAGACAGCGTCTTACTGTGAGGTGACAACGCTACTGCAGCACCACCACCACTGGTTTGCCAAAAAGAATCAAAAATATTATGAGTGGCAGGGCAAAAATATGAGGCCAAATTAGGGATACTCAGCACAATTCTGGACAATTGAGTGGTATGGACAGCAGTGATTACTGCAATGTGAGAAAAGTGGTAAATGATGTGACAATCGGGATTCACTAAATCCCAAGCCAAGATTCAAACCCAACAGCCACAAATCATTTACACTATCAGTTGAACAAATACTTCATTAGGAATACTTCAGCATAAAATGCACTGAGGGTAAGGTAAAATGCACTAAAGACTTTGGGTATTCAAAAGTTAAGAACATTGCTGCTAGTTTTGTCTGATATATATGAAGTGGTTGCAAGCTGCAACAAATCCTTTGTCACAAGATAACCCCGTCCTAGAGCTAGATGAACCAATAGTCTGATTGGGCTATCCATGATATACACTGCAAATCCTGCCACTAGCCATAGTTAGCAGATTAGGTCAACATAGTCTAATCATTTATTAGTCTCCCTAAAGACTATATGTTATCATGTTCTCTGCATTATATTTACTTTATTAAAATAAGTTATATATTTCCTGTCAGTTTTGAAGCCATCTACCCACCCATACAAACACCTACTACTCTTTCTGTGGAAAAAAATGCCTCGCATTGCCTCATGAAAACTCCTTCACTCTCCTTCTCATATTTGAAAGACACCCCATTGAACTTGTACATTTGTTTTTTTCTAAAAAATGATTTTGCCTTCGTATTTGCTTTCTATGTTTTTAAGCAGAATGCATATATATCGGGATAGTCCTTGTCAGTTCAGTTGTACTACATGGCAAAAGATTTTTTCAATTTATATTATGACAGCTTTAACTCTTTAGCTTTTGACTATAACTGTCACCTCCCAATAAAAAGGATAAGCTTAAAATAAAAAAAAAAGAATAACTAAGTAAAAAACTGTTTCTGTATCAACGCAGTAATAGTAGTAAAAATGCATGTAATGGATACACAGTTACCTATAACAGAATTATTTCTGATCTAGCTGGTGAGGCTACAGAGTCTGTTTATTTCTCCACAATGCATACATATACCACCCTTATACACAGGTATATTATACTACACATGGAGCCACTGGAAGCCCCAGTCTCTCAAATGGGCCAGACATGGGGATCGGGTAACTCTTCACTCCACTACCAAACATGGGATACCAGTCAGACATCTGAAAAGGATCTCTCCTTAATATTCAAGAATAAGTACTAACTTAATTTTGTCTGCTTTACAATGGCTAGAAGCTCAGCCACTGAAAGGGAGCTAGCTAGGTCCACCATCTAGTTATAGCCTTCTAAATCAAGACCAAAAAGAAAAACATTCCCTCAAGAAATCCTAAACTGGTCAAAGGAAGAGCCAAAGGCCACAATCTAGTTCTAAACTTTTATAAAGTGTTTTTATGATGTGCAGCAATAAACAATATGAGACAATGTGTTTCTTCTTTCTTAGCCTGTCCTACCAGCAGTCTTCTCTTACACTCTACTATGTCTAAGTCAGCTTTGATGGGGTATAGAAGAAATGATGAAGACACTGCCAGCAAAATTCTTAACATGTCTTACAACAAAGTATATTTCAAATTCATCACAGATGTTGGCTGTCACACTCTGGGGCATCTTTTCATTGGGGGGGTGGGCATTATGGTTAAGGTGTTCACTTTGAAGACACAAGTTACAAGGTTTGATGCTCACCTTTGGTCACTGTCTGATTATAGCAACTAGAAAATTTTGTAACCATGATTAAAAATTAAAAACAGGCCTTTTTTGATTATGGATTGCAGCCACAGGTAACTGTTTCCATGACTTGGGAACATCAGCACGTAGTTGGATAATGAAAAATAAGAATGGGAAAAGGAGCTGAAATGAGTGGAAATATTCTACCGACAGGCAGGATACCCTGCCATTCCATGAACTTGTTTGCCTTCAGCTAATCTGACTGAGGTATTGATGAAGATGCATTCATGGGGGGGGGGGTGCAGATGTCACAAGAAGGCCTCCTGCTTTTGGGGAAGTCAAGGAAAGCAAAATGTTTTATAAAACTACAATCTGTGCCCTTCACAGAATGTGTGTACACTTCATCCCTTGCTGCTTTATCTGGCAAAGAATTCAATTGCCTTTCTCTGTCTCATTCTTTCAGTGATGTTGAAGGTTTTTTCAAAGTATCTGGCCTGCAGAGGGTTTTCAAGTTCATAATATGGCATAGATGACATTGGATTGAAGTTTCAGTCTGATCTATAAGACTTCATCCCCCCACATCCTGCAGTACAGTGTTTGTTCTGTAAGCCCACCACCAGTTCTGCCATGACCTAACTTCTGTTCTGGATTTGAATCAGCTTCTGCTGCTGAATTCTTGAAACTGCTTCATAGGGACTACTTTTAGGATCTTCCTTGTTTTTGTCATTGGGACCATTCAGTAAAAGCCAGAAAGGTGTAATCTGAAAACTTGCACTAAATTCAAAATTATTACAATAAAATATATGTTAAAGTGACATTTGGGTATGTACCCTGGAACAAGCAGAGCTATGTAATTAGTGGCAAGTCTAAAATGATTTCTCCAGGTGCTGCTTCAGCAATACACCTCCAGGATTAGAATAAATAAGATACGTTATCTGTAAACAGTGGCAGTGTTGGGTAGGGGAACCAAAATTAAAAATGTGGAGGACAAAGGAACTCTGCTAGAAAATGAATTAGGAAAAGTAGAGAATGAGAAAGTTCTCTGATACAAGAATTTTGAGACATCTACAACTAAACAGAAACAATCAGTAGAACAACTCAGAATGGAAAATGTGGCCAGTTGGCTGAGGATTTGAGATCACCTGAGACTCTAAGGGATAACTGGGACCCCATTAAGGTTAGACATACTTAAAACCTATTATGCAAACTTGTGTTCAGAACAAGCAGGATCAACTCTCACCCAGGATGAGTTGGATTTTTTCTCAGGGTCTTCATACTTCCTCAGTTGCTGCTAGGGGAGGTCTTCTTAATGACCAATCTTGGAGAAGGAATTTGTCATGAGTTTTGGAGACACTCCTGAAAGGAAAGAAGGGGTAGATTGTATTCTATATTATCTATATTAACTGAGGAGAGAACAGATTAGTCAAATCTTGATATGTTATTAAGTGCAGTCATGCGGGATCTGACAGGTCCAAAATCCTGGCATGGAGAGATTATAACAGCTATTTTAAAGGAAGGGAAGAATCCAGAGATTCCAGAATCATATTGCCCAAATCTTGTTTTAAACCAGGGTTATACAATTCTAATGGCTATACTAGTGAAGAGACGTTCTCCCATGATGTGGATACTTATTCATCTAGACCAGATGCAGTTTCAATGCAGACGCATGTCAGTAACTGTAGGTCTTTGCTGATAATGGAAGAAACCAAGAAAACAGACACTTGATTACTGGTGATTTCTCAAGACTGAGAAATTTTTCAAAAAGAGTTTGAAAGAATGTTTTACTTTTAGTGCTTAGGCATATGGGTTCCCCAAAAGTGTTCTGCAATTACTGGACCAAATTTATGCAGAGTCCTCTGCACTGGTAAAGGTAAAAAGGTAATTATCCTACAAATTCCCTTTGAAGACAGGTAAAAGGCAGGGCTGTCCACTCACATCCTTGCTGACTGCTCACATCTGGAACATCTGGCTATAGCTGTAGATAGTTATCAAACTAGCCTCAAATAAAATCTGGTGCAGCTATGTGATTTGTTAGGTCATTTTGTATTAATTTTTATACAGAGTAAATGTTGACACAACAAGGGTATTCTGCCTAAACATCAGGCCTTCTATGAATTTAGTTGAAAATATCCCTTTTCACAGCAACAGTAGCAATTTAAGTGTCTGTGCTTGTTAAATAAATGGAAGAAGCTTCTGATGGACTTAGCTCGGCAAGACTCTAGCCCTCAAATAATTGCTCCACTTCAACTATTTTTGAAAAGGGGAGAGGTCCAAGTCTCCTGGGATAAATTTGTCTCTCCAATCAATAGGGGGGGGCTGGGATTCCCTAGCTTCGATAAGTATTGGCAGGCTGTACAAGTACATCTATTTTTTCTTTGGCATACTCATAACTATGACGCCTCATAGCAATATCTTCTAAGGAAATCACATTGGGTTAATTTGGGGGGGGGGGGGCTTTGGCTTACTCTTTCTTTTGGGATAAAATATTTGACTGATCCTTTACCTATGGTGCCCTGACTTACCTAAGCTCTGTTATGGTTGCTGAGGGGGAAGAAAACTGAACCTAGTCTTAAGACAAAGCAGATGCAACTGAATGTTACTTCGGAAAAGATTCCAGTCTTCAGCATTTATTCAATTAAGTAAGGTTCAATACAAACTTAAATTACTGACAGCAGTTCTGTGGCCTAATGGTTAAGGTGTTTGCTTTGCAGGCACAAGGTGCAGGGTTTGAGCCCCACAAGGGGTAATTGACTAGGCTTAAAATGGCTCACAAGGGCAGTTAGTCTAGTACTAACTTATGAACTTATGAGAGAAGATAAACTTCACTCACTGGGACACTGTAAACTCTACCTTAACTATGGGGCTAGGGGTTGCTTACTTCATATAGCTCTCATCACCCTATGTGATAGGATTATTCCATTCCACCAGTGGTATGGATTGTAGTCTGACTGGTCAAGCTTCATATGCAGTAGTAGGGTGGGGGCATGGGCTGTTAGCACTTGATAGGCATGATCCATATGTTTTGCCAAGTTTATACCGAACTGCTAGAATAGAAGTTAGTGGGGACCGGACAGCTAGTCTAGAATATGATGCTACAAGAAAACTGTCGAGAAAGGCAAGCAGGGCACCTCTGTATGTGAACTGCTCCACATGCCTCCATATATTTGGCCAGAAGTGTTCTGCATAAGTATTTTTATACACCAAAAAAGATTGGTGTTGATGTACACTGCATGAACCTCAAACTGCCGGAGGAGATAGTGACAGAAGTTTTTTGTTAACTCTTGAGATGATCTTGTTAGGCCACCTGGTAGTTAAATAAATCAGTAGGTCATTTGTCATAATTACAAGAAGGCTGTAAATAAAATGTGGATGCAAATGGATCCTTACAATATCCAAAATCTGCACAAGCGTTTGCAAGGAAATGGCCAAAGCTGCATCTTGGAATTTATCATAGACTCACTGTAATCAGATACTTAAGTGAGTAGTATCCCTGGCCCCAAAACATGCCAACAGATGCCCGAGGCAAACCTCCTACTTTTAATTGACACCCTGACAAAATTTCCAGCCCTTCCTACCTAGGGAGCAACACTACCTATACAGAGTCATTCACAAAAACCTTTTAAAGTCATGCATACAGCTGCATAGAGGCAAAGGTCTACTCGAAATAAGCATAGGATAAACTCAAAAAATACATCACCCTAGTGGAATCCCAATATCAGTAAGTTCTATAACAAAAGGAAAACAGTCTTAGCCAAAATAAGAAATAAAATGCCCAGTAAGGCAAGAACTCCATCAAACTAACTAAATAAATACATAACAAATGAGGCTAATTAGGTCTACCAAAGCCAGATTTGAGGTAAAGTTGCCTCCCAGGCTAAGGAAACCACAAGGAATTCTTCAGCTTTGTCCAAAACCTCAAATACAATACACAACGATGTGTTGAACTAACTGTGAATGGAGACACCTATACTGAGCTAGAACATGCAGCATATCTACTGAGCTAGAACATGCAGCACATCTACTGAGCTAAAACATGCAGCATATTTACTGAGCTAGAATATGCAGCATATCTACTGAGCTAGAACATGCAGCATATCTACTGAGCTAGAACATGCAGCATATCTGCTTGCTGATTAATTAATTTCCAGTTTTACCCCACTTTCTCTCCTAGACACCTTTCAAGAAATAACTCCAACTACAGCTTACCCACCTCTCACTAGGGAACTGTCCTAGGCCAAAACACTGCATCCAAGGGACCTGACAATATTCCAGGTTGCATCCTTAATAGCACAAAATATGACATATCAGGGCCACTAGAACCATTATTCAGTTGCAGCATCCAAACAGGCTTCATGCCAAGCATATGCAGGACTGCACGTGTTATCCCTCCACACAAGAATGGGCCATCCACGGACCCAGGAAACTACTGACCCATAAGCCTGACTAGCCTCATAGGTAAGGCTATGGAAAGAATAATCACAAACATGATAAATAATGGCATTGAGAACCTTCAAACATTAGACACAATCCAGTTTGGTTTCATCAAGGGCAAGGCATGACCACTCAGTTTAGTGGACTTCTTTGAGAAGGTCAGAGAAGTAATGGATGAGGGCAAAATGGTGCATACTGCCTACCTTGATATGGCAAAACACTCAATACAATCCCCCACTTAGACATTGTAGAAAAACGCACAAAATTAGGACATCCCCCTATGTTACCCACCGAATAGCCAGCTGCTAACACATAGGACACAATTTTATTTATTTTTATTTATTTGACATTTGTTAACCAGGTTAGTCCAACTACTCCAGAGGCCCATTTTCAGTGGAGACCCAAGGAGAAAAGCTCCAAAATACAGACAATTGAATGTACATAAAATATACATTCAAGTAAAAAAGAAATTTACAATACATATGCTACAGTTAACATAACTCTAATACAAAATGAAAAAGCTAACGTGAAGAGTAATACTCTATTTTTTTTTGTGAAAGGATGAGCAGCAATGGACCTAATACAGAGAGCAATTGATTATATGGATTAATGGAGATTAAATAGAGAGACGTGTTTAGACCTGGGGAAGTAATAGTTAGCCATGTACATGGGGTAAATGACAAGAAGTCAAAACAGGTGAGTCTGCCTCCACAAAAAGGACAGTCATTAGTGTACTTAACTAGGGGGTCAGTGCTGGGTCTGCTCCTCCTTTGGTATCTACTTCTCTGAAGTCAAGGCCAATATCAAAGGCTTGTGGCTGACCAAGTTCCCAGATGGTTGCCAACTAGGTGTAGTCACAGAATCTCCCAAAGACAGAAACATCTGCCAAAAGGCCAAGCAGACTGGTAACCGATACCAGTCACAGTCTAAAACTCACTGCCAAAAATGCATAATAGTTTATTTTGGAAAGAGAGTCAGCCCTGTACATTACCGCCTTAATAAAACATCCCTAAGAATTATCCATGTGGTCAAGAATTGGGAAAACATGTGGATGGTGACTTGACCTTTGGCCATCATAGGTCTGATGTGGTAATCATTTTACGTTGTGCAACTTATAAACAAGAGTATGACATCTAGGTCCAAATATGTTATTGCTCTGTTGTACTCAGCCCTCATTAGAACAATCATTCAGTACAATGTTCCCTTCAGAATGGGCCTGCTCAGGCAAATGCAGCATCCACAGATGTTCCTCACAAAAAGTATATATGGTGTAGACAACATGTTCTGTGCAGACCATTTCAAAGCCTTATCCTCGTACTCTTGTCTTTTACAGACTGCTAAGAGGCAATATTGCCTGGCTTTCAAAGCATCCTCTGAACTATCCCTTATGGACCTACTGCATATCCACAAAACAAAAGCATTAGAAACATCTAGGGACCTAAATAAGATATGTTGGAGGGACAGATATGCATCTCAGAGACTACCCCTTCTCAGGAGCAGGCTTCATATCTGCATGAAGCAGAGTTCCTCCCAGAATTTATTTAAGCACAGCCTGGATCAGTGCAGTGGATGAGGAATCATAAATTTAAATGCAGTCTGCAACCTATGTCCCTATTAGAGGATGTCAGTAAATGCTCGATCACTCGTACCCAAGCTATACCTCCAGTAAAATGAGTAGTATGAAAGGCTGCCAAATACATCTTTCAAGCATAGCTAAACTTAAAAAGGCCCTTTAGGGTCACTAGCTTAGTAATTACCTATGAACCTATGAGAAACCAAAGCCCACAACAAGGTTTCCTTTAACTACATGAAAAAAACAAGTGTAAAAATTTTAAATGCAGTATATTATCCATATATAATCAAAAATATCTCAACTGCAACATGTAACAAATGTTTCTGATAGCACCAAATTACAACAGTGATGTCACTACTGGGCAAAGTCTTTTTCCTATGTAGACGACACATGGAAGCCACTCCAAAATCATATGTTGAAGGAGAAGTTATTATAGCTGGCTGTACTGCCTCTGAGTACGTGTTATAACAAGTGTCACTCTTAGGGTCCTGCACATTAAAAATGGCAAAAGTATCAAAAGGACAACAAAAGGGAATGCCGTACAGGAACTGCTGTCCACATTTATGGGACTGTATTATCCCAGAAAAACAAGCAGTGCTTACCATCAACAGCTGTTGCTATGACAGGGAGATGATATCAAATGGTGGTCTAAGTGTAGGAGAAGGGCCATAACCATTGGAACAGTTGATGGAAAGGAAATAATCAAGTCATGTGCTGACCACTATCCCTACCAGACTAGAAACAGTGGTTGCTGAATGCAATCAAGGTGGACACATCCACATCAAATAATAACCAGCCAGTATTGTAGAAAAAAGTGTCAGAGATGATTCAGTGAAACACATGTTGCACAAAAGGACACTACAGCAGCTCATATAATGCAAGCAGCGGAAAAGAATGGCAGCCAGGAAGGTCTTCACACACCTTGTGGATGTTATGACTGTGGATACACTCCTATGGTGTGTTAGGTTTTTAGTGCAGTGCATTGCTATAAAAAGAAGTGAGTACTACTTATGTCTCCTGACTATGGACAGAACATTAGCTGCCCGGCAAACAGTCCCATCTGATTAATGGATGGAACCTTTCCAACAAGAATGACCATCTGGTGGCAGCTCAACAGTATAAATGTGCTCCTCTCCTCCTCAAGTAGCAGTTATAGCACCAGGTATGGTCCACAATGTTTTGTTTAATAAGCTGCAAAATAAGAAAGTGCCTATGGCTGCCTGCTCAGTGATCATATTGGTAATGCTGTGGAACTTTCCCAACAACTACTGATGGATTTCAAGAAGCCTGTGTTTAATGCAGTCAGCTATGATTTAGTGTGTGTGCGCGGGTTCACTTTATAATTTCAAAAAACTAAAATCCCGAATTTCAGTTTTCTGAACTTATAAAGTCGAACATTGAAAATCGTGAAACACCAGAAGCACAAAATTCAAAATACCGAAGTTTGGTGCTTCTGGTGTTGCGGTGTGTGAATGGATAGGTGTAAGTTTAGGTAAGCATGTATGAGTGTGTTGGTTAGGAGCTTTAGTGTATGTTAGTGTGTGTTTTGGCTGTGATGTGTGTGTGCAAGGGTCTGGGTAGTGTGTGGGTGTGAGTTACCTTTGTGTGTGTGATTGTGCGATCTTGGAGTTAGTATATATAAGTAGGGGTGTGTGGTCTTTAGTGTAGGATTGTATGTTTGATTGTGGGGGGAGATTGTGTGCATGTGTATGTGTGTGGTGTATTTGTAGTGTAGGTTTGCAATTTAAAATTTTGCGGTTATGGGGTTTCGGGATTTAAAGCTTTCGGGAATAGAATTTCGAAAAACTGAAATTCGGGATTTCGGTTTTTCGAGTTTCTCAAGTGAATCTGTGTGTGTGCATGTGAACAAGGGTATCTGTTTCATCCAGGAAAGCTATTCCGGTACCAGGTGAAACATGCAGCCTTTCCCAAGTTCCTACTTGAAATCACAGAAGTTCTAGGATTGTCATATCTGCTCTCAGGTGGAATAAAACATTCATTTGGTGTGCTTATGAGGATTTTATATGAGAATCACTCCTATGATTTACATGGTTCAGTGAGAAATGTATTATTTGCCACCCCCACAGGTATGATACACATCTTCTGTAGCCGTCTGCGTACCTCACACAGTGCTCTGTTTCATGAAAAAGCTATCTGACGCTTATATAAGACAGCATGGAAGAGTGGCACAGATGGCTCTGATCCAAGAGCAGGTCTCATAACAGAGCTGAATGTACTGATGACAGGTATATGTTGTTATGAACAGAACCATGTTGCTGCCCTTATGGGATTCATCATATGCAGCTTCCCAGCATCTTAATAAGCAGGCATTGGGTGCAGCATCATTACACCCGGTGCCATCTTATGGCACAAAACCATAAACATACTGCTTGTGGTGACCTGAGAGCCCTGGCACACCAGCTCCATATTGACTACCTCTTCTTAATGCTCACTACACTCTCCATTCACTGTTATGCAGTGCAGATGTTCTGCAGTGGTCTGGTGGTACCTGCTGTTCACAGCTGCCTCATGTGATCTCACCACTCTGCACACACAATGTTCCGTAGTTTCCCTGTGAGCAGCCTACTGCCGAGTCAGACACTGATTCCCGTCCAGTGTGCTGATTCCTAGTTCATGAATGCTGTGCTTCCACATTATCCTGCCTGTATTCCTGTATTCCTGTGTAGTATGCCACTGCAGCTGTTTGTGTGTTCCTGCTTTTTGTGGCACACATCTCAAAAGGTGCTGTTTATACTACTTGTCTTGCTATGCCTTGCTGCTACCATTATAATTCAGTTACTAGGTATTAATATACATTTGGACTTTGAAGGACTGCTACAAACTGCTTTAATTATGGAATACAACTTTCTCTTAGTATTTATATACTGCAAATGCAGTGGTATGTGGAAGACTGTTGTTAGAATATAGTTTTCTGAGCTGTTATGATACATGGCTTAATCATATTGGATTGTTTATTTCTCAAGAACTACTGCATGTTGTTACATTTATTTGTATGTCTGTTTTGACTTCCTCTCTATATCAGCCATTGGTGCTGTTGGGGGATACTTTCTGACTCTGGTACTACTTAGATACTTCAATTTTTGGACTCTGTGTGTTCTGGTTGATTCTGTGTATTTTTTCCTTTTGGGGTTCGTGTGCCTTTGATTTAAGTTTTTCATTTTTTTGTGACTTTGAAGATGTCTCTGCTCCTGTGATCACTGTCCATAAAGTGCATTCTCTGTTTTATGTTGTTGCACTGTACTGCTGTTTTCATTTCATCCAATTCCTTCCTCTGGCATCTGAAACTCAGTAAGTTGGAGTATTTGTCCACTCCCATTTACTGAACTGCATTTACAGAGATTCACTCTTCGGTCTCTGGTAGGATAGCCACAGTAAATAAATCAGCAGATACTTTATATGAAAACTCTAACACACCTATGTATTCATTTACAATGCACCATCAGGTAGGAAGTGAAGTAACTGTATTCTGTTGGATTTGACAACAGCAGCATAAGCAACAAAGTTTTAGTAACTCTGTGGGCCCAGACAATATCACAAAAACTAAATTAGCCGTAATATATTTCATTAAATAAATTCATACTAACCTAGTATGTTCTTTATCTTTGGTGTTAGGCTACAGTCATGCTAATACACTGGAGGGGCAACACGTCAAAGTGAAACAATTATAGACCCACCAGCTTCACCTGTATTCTCTAAAATTATAAAAGAATCCAAAATGGAACTTATTCTGAAAAACATAGTTGATCATCTAGTGATGGGAGCAGAACAGCAGAGATTTCTCAGATGGGAGATCCTGCCTTCTCAGCTTGGTGACATTCTACAAAAAATGACAACAGCAACTGATGAAAGACATACTACTGTGTAGGTTCCACATGTGGACTTTGCAAAACATGTGACACCATCCCCATAAAGATATTATATGGAAAAAAACAGGATAAATTAAAATTAGTGGTTATGTAATCGAACGGATAAATAAATGGCTAAATGGGAAGAAATGACAAACCAGAGATAAAGGTTATTAAAGCAGTACATATTTATCCAGTAGCACTGCACATGGCTTTGTGCTGTGATCCTTTATCTTCATGTATGCAAATGTAAGGTAATAATTATGATTATTATAATTATAAAGCACAGTGGTGCAGCGGTTAACGCTGTTGCCTCACAGCAAGAGGCTCTCCGGTTCGATTCTCGGCTGGCGTGCTTTCTGTGTGGAGTTTGCATGTTCTCCCTGCATTCGGGTGGGTTTCCTCCGGGTACTCTGATTTCCTCCCACATTCTAAAGACATGCTTCTGGAGCCTTTCTCCCAGGGCCTCTGCTGAAAACAGGATCTGTGGAACCTACTCAGACTTTCCCGGTCAACAAATGTTAAATAAAAAAATATAAAATAAATTAACAATATATACAGATGACTGCAAAGTAGAGAATATGATCATCTCAACAAAAGAAGCAGAAGATTCTGCAAGATAGACTAGATAAACTGCACAATTCATATAACATCCTCAAGCCCAATGTTACCTAATGCAGTACTGTGAATTTTAGAAAAACAGGGAATATATATCCATTTCAAAATTTATGGTCAAGCACTAATAATAGACCATGATATTAAAAATCTAGGAAACACAGTTAAGAATAGGCCAAGGTTTGACCACTAAGTAGCAAAAAATAAAAACAAATCCATTAAAGCTTTCTGAGTACCACACCTGATAATGGCAGGTTTGGTTGGTTGGTTTTGTGAAATCATTGTCCCCTTATTTGCTGTACTGACTCACCCTATTACATGGACATAATGCAATACTCTGCAGTCTTCAAAGTGGGCACTTAGCAAGAACAGAAGAAGGTAGAGAAATTCCTAATTAGGAAAATAATGGGACTGAAAAATGTAAATTATTTGGAAAGACTACAGAAGCTGTCAGAATTATCCATATCCTACATTCTCAGTGGTAACCTAAAGCTACATCTAATAAAGTCTTGTATAAAAGGCTTACAGTTATTTGAACAATGGGTTGAGTAAACGCTCATTCTGGAAATCTAGACCATGGTCAGGGATTTGTTCCTTCATGATACAGACTGAGAATTTATTTTTCTTAACTGGGAAAGAAGGTTGCTTACTCTTTTTCCTATTATGTTGCCACTTCCTGAGATTCTGTTTCTCATTCAGGATTTTGATTGCCATTGGATGAATGGCCTTGGTTTTCTGCTTTAGAATCAGTAACATCGGTCTTCTTTTTGGCTTACATTATGTGATCTGCAGTGGTGCTGGAGAGTAGATAAGGTTCTGATTGCTGACTAAATGAATTCAACAGATCAGAAATTGTAGACAGTGTTGGATTGTGGCAGTTGTCATTCTGTTGTTAGAGACCTGCCATGACTTTGGGAATGCTGATCACTGACAGTGGCTCATTCCTTGAATTACATATATTCCTGACATATTTGGCAAAAATATAGTATAACATGCACACATTGAAAGAAAAGTGAATACAGAGGTATGAAGTGTGCCCTCTGGTCCAGTAATCAAGGAACCTGAATCCTTCCACTTACACTGGAGAGGTGCGTTCACTTGGAAAAAACATGGATACACCCACTATTTCCAGATGCAGCTCTCTGCATCAAGCACAATTTCCCTTAAGAGCATAAAGGGAACACACAGCCTGGGGTCTGGGTTTCTGTCTGTGTCTGCCCAGGTCCCCAGTAAGGCTCCCCACTGGTACAGCTGTAGAGTTAAGTCTTCAGTCGGATGTCGAAACCAAGTCCTCCACCACGCTCTCTGTTAAACCAGTGCTTCGTGTCTCTGCTCCAAGTAGCTGACACACACACACACACACACACACACACACACACACACACACACACACACACACACACACACACACACACACTTTGAGATTTAATTTGCACAAAAACACAAACACATACACCTGGGAAAGTCTAGCATGGATTTACTTGCTATACCTCCTTCTGCCCAGACTATAGGGTAGTTACTGCCACTAGACACTCCTAAGCCAGCTACTCTAAGGCTCTTACAAGGGTACTCAATTATACTGAGTGAAATTAATATTAATATGAATGGTAGTTTGACCAATGTAGTAAGGCTTTCAGAAGTGGCCACAGAGTCACCAAACAGATATGAGTACTCTCAAAGGTTTAAATATTCTTTAAAGTTTAAATATATTTAATAATAAATAATTAAAGAACATGAAAATACTAAATATCTACTTACAATAAGCACCAGTATTTCATCCACATTAAATATTAAAATAACGCAGCTCAATAGATTCACACAGACATAGAAAAAACAGTACTTAACTAATCTCACTATATTTTCCTGACTGATCTAAATAATAGCAATTACCTGGTTACTTACTAAAGCAAGGCAAGATGAAGTAGGTGAGTAGTCTTCCTTCTTTGTCAGGTTCCAAAAACAGACTGCCATGAAACGCCAGTCTCAACCAGTATCAAAACATTATTTTTGTCCTAGATTACACAATGACATCACATACATCTGGCCATCTGATCCCAGGCAACCCCTCACTGCTAGAGAATGCCAGGACTCAGCACACATGTCAATAATACACACACACACACACACACACACACACACACACACACACACACACACACACACACACACACACACACACACACACAATGTTGCTCAGATCAGCTTTTGGAAGTCATAAAACCATAACACTTCTACTTTTCCTACAGGAGATAATAAACCATACAGACATTGTGTCTCTGGCTTCATTCAATACTGTGAGATAATATGCCTAGGCCCAGTAATTTAATTTCAGAATGTTTTTCAAAGTTTGAGATTAACCTCTTCCCTTCCAGTATCCTCTGTTACAATGTATTCATTTCAACAGTTACAATAATGCATGTCCATTTCTTTTTCTGTCCAGCAGGGCACATTGTTGGTACATTTTTAACACAAGCAGAAATACATTTTTCAAAACAAGCATCTGTACAAATCAGTTTAATATATGAATGGCATATATTTCTTTACAAAATTCCAGCTAGCTGTGCTGGCATATGGTACACATCCACTGACCTACTTGTCCTGGCATAACTGGCAATACCTCCCATTGCCACAGGAGGGTTTTAAATTGGAGAAAGAGCATCACAGATTCCTTGCTCTAGTTTCACAAGGATGTCAAAACAGTATGTAACAACCTTCTTGTAGAGTGTTTTAAAATATATGCCATTTCCATATCTGATTGTCAGAGTGAATTACTATTGTTTTATGACTTGCATTCAGGGACTTTTTTTGAAGAATCTGGCAGCTGGTTTATGGCAATGAATACAGTGATAAATGCTGCTGGAGTTACCTTGTTGTACTTTTTCCTGGACTTAAGCTTAAAGGCTGCAGCCGCTGTTTGGATATCTGTGAAATTGGACTGTACTCTGGGCATCCTGTTTAATATACCTGTTTTTTGCCTCCTTTGAGCTGTTCTTTGACATTTACTGTTGTGCACTGTTCAACTCTTCTACCCACAAATTACCTGGATACCCAACATGTTTTCTGGTTTGTTCTGTTTACTTTTTATACTATATGAACTTGAGTGAATCAAAGTTTTATTGGCACTCTAACTTACAAGTATACTCATGTATGCCTTTGATTCAATCATTCAGATTTTGCCTCACTTCTCATTCCGAAACTTAATTTCTGCTATTGCTGCTAAATGCATTTGAAGGTTTAACATATCAAAGGAAGGCATCATGTCTTGCTCCGAGTGCTTTATAAAACATATATTCAGTTCCTTTTTCATATTTATTTATTTTTTTAGGTAGCCTGGACCCAATCTTGTAACTTTTATTACTACCATATTTATTTAGTTTTCATTTTTAAAATCTTACTTAACTAAGTTTTTAACTCCTTTTCTGTTTTACTTTCAGGTAAAAGTGCTTATTATGTCATTAGTATTTCACCATTTATATTGCATTATTCTTGATTTTCTTATTCATCCATCCACAATCCATTTTCCCCATTTTTGACATGGGGTCGGGTTTCACTTCAAGAGTGAGAATCATCTGGAGAAAGTACTTATGGCTAATGGCTCTAAATATAAAATAAGGAATAGTGGTGAAGGTGAGCAATTCTGCCTTAGTTTCTGTTCTAAGGTTAAACACTTTACACAGCTTGCAACCACACTTTACCCTAGCTTCAGCTCCTCTGTAAATATTAATGATGTCCATGTTTATGGAAACCCAAATGCCTCAGCAGATTTCTTTATGAACCCCCAGCTCATTCTATCAACTTCTTTTTTAGCGTCCAAACCAATTAACATTAATATATTATTATTGCTCAATACATAAGGGTTTTTTTTAATACTGTCAAATGTTTTCCCATTGTTTTTATAAATCTACACTGATCCAGGTCTATTATTCTCGGCATTATATTTGCCATTCTTTTTCCAAAATTGCCATAAACACTTTATCATAATTTAGAATCAAAACAAAATAAACTGCCAATGGTTAGCATAATATATATTTACTGCACTCTTTGCTGTTTTTTTTCTGTAGTTTACTGTCCTAGTAATGTGGAAGGTGGGGCAGCCATTTGCTGCATTTTATCAAGTCTGAACTAGTGAAATGAGGTGTTGCGAATGTATTATGGTTGCAGATACATATTCTAAATTTCTGTTAGTTTACCATCATCTTTGGATCCTGGATGGCTTCCTCTTATGAATTGATAGCATACATCACATAGCTAATTATGGCTTTTAATATCAGGGTCACCGACGTGAAAGATAATTTTTCTTTTGAATTATTTCAACTTATGAGCTGCAGAGTTATAGCTAGGCAAGTTAATGCATTGGGCAAAACCTTAACTGGCAATCAACCATAATTAAGGAACAACAAACAAACAAAACAACAAATGTCCTCTAGGCAAAGCTATTATATTTATAGCTAATAGCTCTTTCTCTGCCTGAAACTCCTTTGAGAAACTGTTAAAGAGCTACCCTGGCTGCTTGCTGCAGTTGCTAACCCGCACACAAACACAAATGCACACTGCAAGCAAATAATTTAACCAGCTGCAGAAATGAACACTGACACTGCACTTGTGCACTGCACGACAGCTGTCCAGCAAACAGCAGCTGCATCCCAAACTAGCAGGGAATGATCTCTTTGCAAACATCCCCTTTGGCCACCATAAACTAACTGGAACTCCATGGTCATCAGATAGGTTCATAGGTTGGTACTAGGCTATCAGCCCTAGGGCCTATACAAGCCTAATCATAACAATTCCCTGGCTATTTCTTCCCACAGTATTTACTTCCCTTTCGGCTCTTTTACTGGCTGCCAGTTAAAAACCCTATTATCTCAAGGTTTTTGTTCTAATATGGCACAGAATGACTTTTTTACTGCTTATGTTAAAGAAATGCAGAAATTCTACCCTCTTTCTAAAATTCTTAGCTGTTGTTGTGATGTTGTTGTTTGATGTCCCTATAGTCTGTCTAAACTGCATCAGACTCCATGCATTTTCAATGGCAGACCTTAAACTTTGTAACTCCCTTACTGTAGAGATAACAGACTGCTCAACTGCATCTGACTTCTCAATTAAAAACATATTTATTTAATTAACATTTTGGAGATTCATTACTTTATACTTATTAAATTTGATCTACATTGTCACAATCAGTTTTATTTCATTTATTGTTCTATGATTTGAGGGTTTTGAGAAGACATATATGGACTCATTTCAAATGATTAAGTGACTGACCATTGACTAGTTCAAGAATTACAAGGCAAATATATAAGGTGCAAGGCAGAAACAGCCTCACAAAAGCAAAGGAAGTAAGGCCATTAATCAAGATATCCAGCATGAGATGAGAAACACTGTAAACTCCAAGAAAAGAGATAAGGGTTGTGTAGGTACGTGAAATAGTAACAACAAACAAAGGGAGATGTACTAATTCAGAGAAGTGGAGAGAAAGCAGCCATAGAGTGAGAGTGGGAATGCAAAGAATTTGATGAACAAGTATATTATTAACAGTAACAAAATAGGATGGAGCGGTATCTTAAAAAAAAAAAAAAAAGTGGATTACTTTATAAGTTGAGTGTAACTCACACCAGTGTATGTTCTCCAGAGCAGGTTCTGAAGAAAATCTTAAAAGTTAAAAATGGACAGACAAAAGGATCTCAGTTAGATGTACTCCACAATCATACCTCTCAATCTCTGAGCATCAAAGGTCATAGCACTGGCCTTTAAAATCTGTAACAGTTCCTTATTCCTCACAACAGAAGATCTTTGTGTACTAGACCTTACATAAACTAAATCTATACAAAGATAGCCTATTATTATTGAATTATTAAGGTATTTATGCATAAACAGGTTTGACTTTATGAAGATAATCAGTAAAGCTAGGAAGAACAGAGCTAAATCTGAGTTCCATGGTCACAGCAATGTGCCAAAATAATATTAGTTGAGAGTTATGCTTATAGTTTCCAAACAACACTTTATAAAAAGTCGCATACATCAGAACATTGTCTTTAACAAAGTAATGGAGGAAGCCAAGAACAGTTTAACCTTAATTAATGGAAAATTGATGGAGTCACTTATAGAGGAAATAATTTTCAGTTCATCAGGGAGTTGGAGCCAAGATAGCATGGAATCAGTACAGGAAGATGATGTAAGACAAGGAACCAATGATACCTTTGACAAGACAGATGTCGAATGTGTTTAATTTGCATGGAACTGCCAGAAACTGCATTAAATCAGGCAGGCTTTGAGACTGCACTGTATTATGAAGAGAATGTGTCAAACATGTTTAGCTACATCAGGTCATAATGCTGGCCAATATGTAGGCCATGCCTCTGAGTCTGGGAGCAATGTACTGTGATGTCTGCAGCAGGAGATAGAATAGCTACGTGTGTTAACATGCAATTCATGCTTTCATTTGGGATGGAAGGGTCTCAACTAGAGCAGCAAATATTTAGTTAGAGATATCCGAGTGTGATAAAAATGTAGTCAGGACAGTATTCCATTGTGTTGTAGAATGAGGGTTGTGGAGGATGTGAAAACTAAGACTGGTATAAATGCTTTTGTGGCTGCATTTCTACTGTTTGGTGGTTTCAGGGTTTACCTCTAAGGACAGTTTGTACAGAGCCCATTTCTTTTACTTCATCATTAAGGTTATAGACTGGGAAGGGTTGTAGGTGTGGACTTTTTACCAATCTATTTAAAATAGTTCAAAACAAGGTTAGTATGCAAGTCTGGTAACTTTGGAATGTCTTTGGGTTGTAAATCCGATTAACAAATTACAAGAAAACAAGACACAGAAGGCATTTGTAAAGGAAGTCCTCTGTCAGAAAAAGTGGATTTATAGGCTGTGTGTAGTAAACCTCATTTCTGGGACCAGACTTCCTTAAAAGGCAAATATTACAATGTGGAAGAATACGATGAGTAAGGAGTTTGTAAGCTTAAAGCAATGGCGACATGCGCGAGTAATTAGTTTTTAAGATTAGAGGAATTGCAACCCTAATTGTCAAACTGCAGGACATTGAAAATTGGAACAAAGCCCCTTGAAAAATAGGAACTTCTAGCAAAAAAAAAAAAAAAAAAAAATCGGGCACTTAATTAGCGTGAAACTTGAATACCAGCTAGGATATAACTATTCCCAGTTCCACAAGGAATGTGGGATACTACTCAGAAACGTGTTTAAAAACAGTGTGTGACAAAAATGATGGAAAAAATATAAACACATTATTAAAGCGACAGTGTAAAATCTGTAGACTTTAATGAAGGGGTAAATCAATTCTGAAGATAGGGGGATACTTCAAAATTAGGACATTCTAAATTGGGCATGAAAAATGAACATTACTCCAAAAAGTACAGTTTTGTACCTACCATAAATGTAGATGTTCGAGGATTCCATTGCTGCAGTCCTGACTATTGGGTATAGTCGCCCAGTCGGCCGAATCATATCCTCAGTCTTTTCTTGCCCCAGATGTCAGAAGACCCAAAAAGACAAGTCCCAAAAAACCTGCACCAAAAACATGTACAATATATACAACAATATATACAAAAATATAAGCATGTAAACTCACCTACACAACCACCCCTAAAGACAGAGGGGAAGGAGGGGAATCAACATCTACATTTATGGTAGGTACAAAACTGTACTATGTTCTTCGCCTTCCATTGCTGCAGTCCTGACTATGGGTAGAATCCCAAAGCAGAGGTAAGGGAGGCTGGCAAATTATAAAGAAGTAGGAGCTGACAACATGCCTTGCAAAACAGCTGTGGCAAAACCAGCCCTAGACTTAGAGTAGATAGGAAGGTGATAATGCTTAGAGAAAGTATGCACTGAACTCCAAGTAGCTGCTTCCAAAATATCGAAATGCTGTTGAAGTGGCAGTAGCCCTAGTGGAATGAGGCCTAATCCCAGCTGGAATCTCCTTGCCATGATGGGAATAACAAAATGCAATGCAAAGCCAATCCACCTGGAAATAGTTTGTTTTGACACAGGCTTGCCCTGTGAACTCAAAGCAAAAGAAACAAACAACTGCTGAGACGTAGGCAAATGAATAGTTTGGTTTAAAGCCACACTAGAAACCACCTTAGGCATAAAGGAAGGATTAGTACGTAATGATACCTGCAACTCAGACACCCTTCTTGCAGAAGTAATAGCCAACAGAAAAGCAGTCTTCCATGACAAGTATTTCAATTCAGCAGTAGCCCTCAAAAGGTTGTAGAGTAAGTTTTTCCAACACAAAATTGAGATCCCAAGCAGGAGTAGGAGCTCTATTGGGGGTCTTATATTCTTTGCCCTCTAAGAAACTGCTTGAACAAAGTATGAAAACAAAGGTGGGTCACAATCATAGTGAGCTGAAATTGCTGCAGCATGAATCTTAATGGAAGAGAAGGACAAACCTTTGTCCAATAACTCAGTAAGATATTGAAGAGCCACACTCAAATTAGGCTCAGAAATCTCCAAATTCTTTGCTGTACTCCAAAATAAAAATCTCTTCCATTTTTCTGCATATACCTTTCCTTGTACTAGGTCTTCTAGCTTCCATAATCACATTTAAAACTTGTTGAGGAAGTTGAGACCAACAGAGAATATGCCAGGCTGTTAGATGAAGAGAGTGAAGCTTGACATTGAGCAGATGACCGTCCTTCTGAGATAACAGATGAGGAATCAGAGGTAAAGGCCATGGAGGCTTGATACCAGTGTTGCCGAGGCCAATCTGGAGCTATCAAAATCATCCTTGGCCTGTCTTGTCTGACCTTTAATAGTACCTTTGGAAGAAGAGGCAGAGGTGGAAAGGCATAGACATGAAGGTTTTTCCAACTGAAAGACAGAGCATCCACTTTCCAAGCTGTGTGATGAAACCCCTTTGTGCAATACTTTGGCAGCTGGTGGTTTAGTGAACAGATCTATGTCTGGAGTTCCCCATGACACTGTCAATTTCTGAAATACATGAAGATCCAGTTTCAGTTCTGTGCTCCTGGCAGAAACCTTGCCTGAAGAGTTAGTTGCAAGTCTCCCATAAAATCATTGCTTGCCTGCATAGAGGATAAGAATGTGTTCCCTGCTTGTTGATGTACCACATGACAGTTGTGTTGTCTGTTAGAATCAACACCTGCCCTGGAAGAAGTAACTCCTTGAAAGCCATCAATGCAAACTGGACTGCTAACATCTCCTTCATGTTGATATGTAGATGCTGTAGTCTGGCAGGCCACTTGTCTTGTATCCACTTTCCATTTAGATGAGCTCCCAAGCAATGTCCGAGGCATCTGTCGTTAAAATCTGAACATTCCTGAGCCCACCACAAGAATTCCTTTGAAGGCAAGGTATTATTTGAATGACAGTGTCCAAATCCTGGCAGTGCTGTGTCCATACATTTTGAGATACCATTGCAGCTAAGATGCCATGAACCCTAATGCTTGAAGGACTGTCCTTGCAGTCAGCACGGACTGATGAGATAGTTGATGGAAGTAAAGTGACAGACTCTTTTGTTTGTCCGGGGTTAAAAGGCCATCTGGGCTGCTGTATTCAGTCTCACACCCAGAAAGCACATGTCTTGAGAGGGTACTAAACTGGACTTTATTTCGTTCACAGAATACCCTAGGCATCTTAGCACTGCTATGACATATTCCAGATGCTGTAGAAGGTCTTCCTTTTCTTGAGCCAGAATCAGGCAGTCGTCCAAGTAAGGATAGATTTGAATTCCTTGAAGCCTGAAGTAAGCTATCACTGGAGCCAGAACCTTTGTGAATACTCTGGGCGCAGTAGATAAGCCAAAGGGCAATGCAGAGAACTGATAATGAAAATCTCCAGTTCAAACCGCAGATACTTCCTGCAACCTAGCCTTATAGGCACATGAAGGTAAGCTTCCTTGAGATCTAAAGTTACCATCCAGTGATCTTTGCCCAGCAGAGGTAAAAGCTGTTGTAACGCCAACATCTTGAACTTGGGAATGTCCAGATAAGTGTTGAGGATAGATAAATCCAAAATTGGTCTCCACGTGTTCCCCTTCTTTGGTACTAGGAACAGGCGAGAATAAATTTCTGATACAGGGACTGGCTGAATGGCCCCATCTGGAGTAACTGAGAAACTTGCTTGTGAGCCTCTTTTCTTTGTGGAGGAGGATGCCTTTGAAAGGGGCATTGTGTGGAAATAAAATCGTGATGAATGATATCCAACACCCATCTGGCTTGAGTAATTAAATCCCAATTTTCTTTGAAAAGAGACAGTCTTCCTCCCAAAGGAGCTGCCAGGCGAGAATCCACTGGCAGCTGAAAAGGCAGATCATTGGGTCTGTTGGACTGACCCCTGCCCTCACCAGAAGTCTGAGCAGGTGAACTCCGGATATGTCCACCCCTTAGCAGGCCAATTTCTACTAAACTAAAAATCTTTAACAGTCTGCATAGACTTAGCTTTGTCCTCCATTTTCTTTAAAACTGCTTCCACAGGCGGTCCAAACAACACATCAGACTGTAAATCAAAACCACACTGCAAAGAATGCTTACCCACCTGTTCAGACAAAAGCATCCACCTTAGATTTCAGATATTTTAGCATGTGCTGACAATTTTCAAGCCCTCATGGCTAGAGTGGAAGAGCTTTAACACCTTTGGGCCCCTGAAGTTTTTCTGGGTCGCCTAGGACTCTAAAATACTTTATGAGCTTCGGGCACCCTATAATACCTATCAGGCAGTCAGGGTTCAGAAAGCTCCTCAAAAAACATCCTCCACCCCTATGCTGGGGTAAAACAAGAATTCCTAAGCCTTTTCCTGGAATCAGTCATGGAGAGTCTTCTGAAATGAAAAAATCCTTAGGAGGAGAAGCTGTGGAGTGGAATCTCTTATCAGGCGGGGCATAGAACCTCTAATCATAGTAATCAAATCTTGTTTCTTAGGCAGAGGAGAAAAATGCTAGGAGAGCCCCCACAGAAGCTGAACTTGTTTTGCTCTGCGCTTCTTGATGAAGCGAGGCCGCGGCAGCATGGCATGATATTATAGCAGCAACTCGCTTCAAACAACAACCTGTACCCAGCCTCCTCCTATAGTGCGCTTGTTAAATCTAGCACAAGAACGGGTAACCAACAACGTCGTGCTCAGGCCCTAAGAAAAACAAAATGCCCGGCCAACTCTGTTAGCTCTGAAACGGTCTGAAACTGAAACTCGGAGTTATCAACCTGCACTCGCTAAAAGGTGCACTTCTGCAAAGGACCATCGCGGCAAAAAAAAAGAGGAAGGATATGAGTTCGGTCATGCGTGCGCACCCTGACGTACTGGCGTCAGTCTAAGCGCCATGACTCAACGCCAGCCTGCTTTACTGGTATTCGGGCCGACTGGACGCGGACTATACCCAATAGTCAGGACTGCAGCAATGGAAGACGAAGAACATCAGGGAGATGTCTGGTTGCAAGATATGTTGGAGCTAAATTTATTGCAAAACTGTGTAAGACAACACACCTGTGTCACTGCACCAAAAATAAATAGATGAATAAAATTCATAAAGAGAAGAGCTGAGATACTTACAACAAAATAAATGAAAGTTTTTAGAGTTGTAATTATATTACATGGTAAGCAGTGAATGAATGATGGGGGTTAATAAAGCTGGGGGAATTTATCTGAAGTGCTAGAAGGTACTGTAACTCATTGAGATGGGAAGCTGCTAAGAATTGCTCAGGCACTCTAGCTAGTGCGCTTGGGTATGTAGACATACAGACTCACATTGCCTTAGCATAGTAGACATTATACTGTATTTGCTGGACAACTGAGGGACACAAGAATAGAGCATGTAAAAAAATTCTCTACTCCTATGGGATGATGGCTGTGATAGCATTAGCTCTGATTCCCATCTCTCTTGAGAGCTTATGGCTAATGGGGGAAGGAATGACTAGATAAGGGGAAGACAAAAAATATGAGCTGATGATGGAGGGATGGGGCAAAAAACAAAAATAAATCTAGCAGAATTCTGCAAAGTAAAAAAAAAATGTATCATTACTAGAAAATAAGAATGTTTTTCTTTTTTTTTTCTTCTTTTGCACAGACAGTTAAAAAAGACCACATATTGAGCTCCAGGGGACTAAATTTGCAGTACTGTGAAAATTCTTGGAAAACCTGTTTCACCAAATATGCTGATGAACGCAGGCCATCCAAAGAATGGCAGTAAAAGTGTAAATATTTTACATAAGATGATATATGCAGAAAGACCAAAGAAAAAATATATACATCACTGTAGAAGAAAGGATGGAGAAGGGCATGTAGTAGAGGCCTTTAAGCACCCCGTAAAAATAATAAAAACAGAGAGAACACCATCTTTAGAAGAAGAAACACACAGGAATCAGGGAATTCAGTTTACGCTAAAAGAGGGAAACTCAGGTGTTGTGACAATCTATTTTCCTTTCCACAGAAAAGCTTGTAGATGCATGGTGTACCCTTTCTGTGAAGGCTGTGGAATTAAAAACAGTAAATGAATTCAAAGACAGGACAGAAAACAAGTGAAAGGGGATACATGAAAAAGGAGAGTTTACGCTTTATCCAGTAGGCATCTTAGTTTTTCTAGACACACCATATTTGCTTACATATACTATGTTTTTGTTCCTGTTTCCTCTATTTTAAATTCTGTAAGTTCTCTCCTTCTCTCCTTACCTATCTATTGGTTCCACTGTGAGACGTTTGTGAGATATCTATGGGGGTGTCCTAGAATCTGAGGGCTATGGCACTGACATTTGACTATTTGGAGAATTTAATGTTAAAAGGGTGATGAAACCCAAAACTAAAACAAAAGAAAAGGAAAAAAATATACCCACTGCTCTACCAGATCCTTATTCCCATTTCTTCTATTACTCTTTTTATTGAAGAAAACAAATGTGTTTAAATAAACAGTCTTATCTTGACAGAGAAAATTAACTCCATCACAAGTAATTTCTGTAGACTTAGTCACGTGTTTAGCAACTCAGATTAACTTGTGAAACACAATGCATTCATAATGTCTGTTAACTTATTTAAGCTCTTGGAGGAATGGCACTTAGAAAAGTCCAGGGTGGTATTTTTTACCAACTACTGAATATTTTCTCTGTTTGTTTGTGCTTATGCAAACATCATTTCTTTTTAAAACATCCTTTAGTGCACTGGGATAATAACAGTGTAACAGCATGCAATGTATACCAAGGAAGATTTAATTATTGTTTATATCGTTGCTTGAGATAAAAGTCAAAATACCATGTAATCCTGCTGTTTCCTTCCTTAGCAAAGCTGCCTGAAACTCTTAACTAATTAAAAAGAGAACATGAAAGCCACTGCAAGTATTCAGACAGCCCAGTTTACCAGAGCATTCAGCCTAGTAATGTAACAATTAGTATATACACCAAAGGAACTATACAGAACTGCATTTTTCTCATTAGAGATCAGATTTGAAAATAAAACTGTGCCAACATGAATGCTGCAAATAATATTGTGCAGTTCCCACAGCGAACTGCATGACAAGGCGTGTGGCGCTCAGGAAATAATGCATACCTCAGGCAAACTGTAAGGAGAGGATACAGCACACTATCCAACAACCTGAGAAGAGTATTCTTTATGACCACATACACACAAAAAATATGCAGTATCTCAGACTCAATATAGGCTTCATATAGAAAAAAAAAGTAAAAACTGTAAGGCTTCTGACTATCATGGGCAGAAAGTCTACTTAATGGGGGACATTGCCAGTGTCTTACCAGTACTGGGTGAGCTAGCTAAGCCATACCTCTTAACTGTCCAGATTCTCATAGATTGTCCAGATTTTTGTCTTATAGTTTTTGGTCTGTTCCTCATACAATTTGTGGTTTTCTGACAAATCACTAATGACTGAAGTCACTAAATAATGACAGACATTTGAATTTCACACTTCATAACCTTGAGAAAATGCATGTTAATGCAAAACCTGTCATTTTAACAACTTTCCAAGTTTATATGAGCAATATTTAAAATTTGTCCCTATTTTTGAGCTCTTGTCCCCCCTTTTTTGTCTCTGTTCAGATTTCTTGTGCTGAGAGGTTGAGAGGTATATTATTTTCCTGTAAATTTAGTAATAACCTATGAACCTACAAATCCACAAATGTCAGGCAACAACCATTAATCAATAGTCTGTTTCTGAACTTACCAAAAACTGATGTGGTTAAGCCTGTCCACTCCACTCATTTTAAGAGCATCCATGGAGAATGTAATTTATTAAAAAAGTAATTTCTGCTGAACTTAAGTTAATAATGCTAAGCAATATATGAGGCTGACAGCCAAGCTCACTACTGAATTCACAAAACTCAAACAACAAAAACACTTCAGAAATGCTGCACAAAATTTGAAACTTAGAAAACAAAACAACTGACAGAGTAGGAAAATGATTTAATCACTATTTTGTTCACAAAGTAATTATGACTTCATCTTAAATTGACAAAATCAACAGTGACAAAACCATTTTCTTACTCATTTGATTGTGTTTTTTTGTGAATTAAAAATACAGTTGATAAGATGTTCTATCATGCAACAAAAGGATACCTGATGAAATAAATCATGACTAATAATTTCTTGCAAATGTAAGAAATCATCAGATATTTTCAAAGTAATTGATTACTTAAGGGATGAAACATATAGCACGATGCTACAAATTACAAAGCCTAACTGCAACCCCTTCAACATGACAGTATGTATAACTAATGGATGCAAGATATTGAATTAGACATATAGCTATTCTCCAGGGTCTCACAGACCAGAATACCCAGAAAAATGCAGTGAACCAGGGAGAGACCGGCAGAGATTTACCACCTAATTAGATGTGACATGGAATGATAGGATGGAGTCATCCCATTAGAGGCTGAGACGTGCGCTGCATTACAAATCTGCATATTGGCCATAAGCATCTTCAACGGGCTAAATGGTGGGAATATCTCATGCCTCCATACTTCTCAACTTCAACTGTCCAGATTTTCAAAGACTGTCCACATTTTCCTTCATATTTTTGATCTTTCCCTCATAAAATTCGTATTTTTCAGGCAAATCACTGAGAACTGTAGTCACTAAATAATGGCATATATTTGAGTTGCAGACTTCATATCTTTTGGAAAATGCATCCTATCCAAAATCCTTTTATTCTCACAACTTTCTAAGCTTATAACAGGAATATTTAAAATCTGTCCCTATTTTTGGACCTTTGTCCAGGTTTCTTACACTAATAGATTGAGAGATATGTGGATGAATCAGAATCCAGTCTATTCAATACCTTCCTGGAAGTAGTGGGAAAACACATGGAAGGACTATGTCACAATCATGTATAGAACATTTTTTTTACCATGAAAACATTTCACAAAGTTTTGGGGGTGGTCTTGGTACTTGTATCCATAAACTGCAGATGTGCATATACAGGCATCTAAAAGTCCTAATGGGCAATGGTACATCAACTAGAAGGATCACTATAGAATCAAACTGCCAGTTTGTGGTCAGTACAAGTTCACAATCATCAGTGTCCATCACACCCACAGTTCATGTACATGACAGCCAACAGATTAGTTATCCTGGCTTGCTTTTAGCAGTTGCAATGTATACAGTGGATATTAGGTAGCTAAGTTTTAGAATGCTGAATGAAAAATGCTTATTGCAACAGCACATATAAACAGACACATCCCAAAAGACTGATTAAATTAGAGGTATCACATTGCACTCCATTGAACAGAACATGAACTGTACTGTTCAGGTTCGTGTGCACAGGATACAGAGCACAAAACGTTTTGAGCATCAGTATGCCAGTTATACAAACATAGCATATAATGTGATATAGCTGGACAAAGGAAAAGAATTTAAACACTTGCATGTAATATTCACATACAGATACATACATATGCCAACAAAGTATCAGAAACATATGCAGCAACGCAACACAAACCTAAGGACAGGTACCAATTACATTAACCGATCAATTGTTCCCCAATCAGCAGACATGTATGAAAATGACTCCTTGACAGTGTACTGCAACACAAAATCCACCACTGAGGACTCCGCACCCTAAGATGGCTGAGTTGCCCCAAGAACCCGCCAAGATATACATTTAAAGGCAATGCATGTTTTTCACCAGTGTACATGTTGAAGTTTGTGTCATTCACCATTCAGTGCTGAAACAGTAATGAGTATACCCAGAACCCTTACACAAACACGTATAAGTGAGCACTCAGCACTGCGCTGTAAGACATGTGCAAGCATGCACACACACATACACACACACACACACACACACACACACACACACACACACACACACACACACACACACACACACACACACACACACACACACACACACACAAAACACCAGGCTGTAAGATGTGCAAGCACGCAAACACACACCCACACAAACATACACGCGCACACACACACACACACGCACACACACGCACACACACACACACACACACAGCACCATGTTGTAAGACTGGTGAAGTATGTGCGCGCACACACCCATACATACACGATACTGGTGCTAGATGGCTATAGCTGTTCCTGGGGGTCATCACCCTGATCTGTATAGTTGGCCAGCAGCTCAGAAATCTGTCTATAAGTCAGAATGAATACAAATATTTTCTACCAACTGCTGAGATTCAATGAGGTGAGATTTGAACAAATTGGCTTTCAACAACTGTGTTCTTCGATGCTCTGGTCTCACTGAACTGGGATTCTATGTTGTGGCCGTTTGATCTTTTAATATAGATCCTTTCATTCTATTGCTGATGTCACGATATTAGGTCACCGCTGCAAATGTTCATTCTTGAATGCAGTGTTATCAGCAGACACATCTTGTCTTAGATAACTGACGGGAATGATGCAAACCCAGCATCTGCTGATCACTTTCAAATCTGCATTCTGGATACTCATATCTAGCTGCCAACCAAGGTCTATAATGGATGTATGATTACTGGAGTTCACAAGCAGTCCCCCACCAGTAGATTCCAGCTCCTCCACAAGAGATAGCACCACTATAGTGGACCCAGCTTCTCCACAAGTGATATTACCACTATTGTGGACCCTACCATATATGATGCAACTTATGCTGGAGCACACTCACATCCATTACACACAGCGATGCAGAGGGCTTATGGGCCCACACAAGAACCGAAATACAAAAAACATTAACAGAATGAAATACACAGGTCATATCTGTAACACTGCCACACATATGCTGTGTGGTTGTTACAGTGTCCGTGTAGCACACCACTACTAACATGAGTTAGGAATGGCATTCCCATTATTCATGAGTTAGGAATGGCATTCCCATTATTCATGAGTTAGGAATGGCATTCCCATTATTCATGAGTTGGGAATGGCATTCCCATTATTCACCTACAGTGTCCGTGTAGCACACAACTACTAACATGAGTTAGGAATGGCATTCCCATTATTCACCTACAGTGTCCGTGTAGCACACAACTACTAACACGAGTTAGGAATGGCATTCCCATTATTCATGAGTTAGGAATGGCATTCCCATTATTCACCAGTATATATGACAGTGTGATTTAGACTCCAGCAAGAAATTTAGTAGTTAATATTCGGAATGGTAACTAGGGTCTGGCTTATAAGCTGTAAGTTATGATAAATTTACAACTTTATGTATATGATAACATCCATGGAGATGCTCTAACAGGTTTCCATCTGTTTCCCCACCCATGCTGTGCCTGGTCCCAAGTGATGATGATTACGCTGCAGTGACTCACTAGACTTTAAGATGCTATAGCTGTTGCCCTCCCTGGTGTAATGACTGGGACTGGCCTGTGTGGAACACAGTGTTTTGAACATCAGATTTGCACAGGCTGCCCTGTATGTCTTGCATATGCAACATGTAAATGCACATACCCCCCAAAAATATTTTGGACAACCCCACCTCCAAGTCCAATAAGTATGATCATGTTCTCAGCCACAGAGTTTGGGATGAGTGATAGACAGGGTTAGTCTAACAAGGCAAGTCTTAGTGTACGTTCACATATACGGGTAAGCATCCTTGTGCACTGCTGGACATCAAATATACGGGTAAGCATCTTTGTGCACTGCTGGACAATCGCCCATGTATTTTTAGTGCAGTCATGGTGCCTCTATGGCCAACAACAGCAGCCTGCTCACTGCTGTCTCTGACCTGCCATTATCTAAAAGTGTGGGGCTCTCACTGAATGAGACTTCAATAAGCACTTTGCTGAAATAGTTCATCACGGATCTCTGTGAGTTAGCCAAGATATGACTGCAGAAACTGCAATACACAGTGGGAAATACCAACATGAGAAAGCACTGTAACTATAGCATGCAAGACAGCACTATATTATAAATGCATTGTATATAAATATATTATGTTCACATTGTCAGATCAGCATTTGGTTTATAGAGTGAAGTGCTTGGAAAATTCATTGAGTGCACTTATGATCAAGTACACATATGATCGAACGCTGTAGCTATCTAAGGGAGAAAAACTGATTGTGTAAGGTAAGTATGGCTTTTGGATATTAATGCTAAACATTTTGGCATTAGGAGTGGGAAGGTGTGTGTGTTTGTGGTTAGAGTTAGATTGAGGGATATGGAAGTGGCTATATTTAGTGTTGCGCATATGTGCTGGTGCATGTGGTGTGTGTCTGTCTTTTCTACTGGCAGTGTCATGGAAAGGGTATATCTACGGTAAGCCATAGGGTAGGAGTTAGGTGTACAGGCAAGGTTAGATTTAGCAGGCTTTAGTAAGTTGGTGCTGGTGGGCACTGTAGAATTACTACTATAACAGATATCAGAGCCTTCAGTGTTCTCCTCTCTTAACAGTAGGTGTTATCTCCTGTGTTATACCTAAACAGCCACTTCAAGTGAGATCACCTTACCTATTAAGTGGTGTAAAGTTAAGTTTTTCACCTGTTACCAGCTGTCTGTATTGTGTTACTCTTGGCGCTGGTTTACTACCTCTGATTAAAGGTATTCAAATTTTAATGCCTCAGTGGTTCTATACCCACCCATAATAGTGACTTACTCATAACACCGTGTGGGCTACTGACACTTTCCACATGTTATTTGTTAGTGTCTTACTTTAATTTCTGGTCCTTAATCCTAGTTTTTCACTCAGTTTTACTTGCTATCCCTTGTCCTACTTTGATTTTCAGCATTTACCTAGTTGCTTTAGATTTCTGACTTTTTTTTTTTACTACAGCACTGTCTTAGCTCCACAGTTATACCTGTATTCCACACATTCATTAAACCCCACACCCATGCAACCGTCTAACCAAAAATGTTATGTTTTTCTACCAAATATTCCCTGTATATTAATTTTACATGTTACTGTGTTCACATTATTTGCTGCTATTTGTACATAATTTTGTGACACTGCATTTGTAATATTTGCATGTATTCTTCTTTTTTTAATTACATTGAAAATGGAAATATGCTTATTCATTATTAAGATATAATAAATAAAACAAATCAAGTAGGAGAGAAGGGGGCAGTGTCGATGCAGTGCAGGAGGGACACTGGAATTTCAATACTTAAAGCTACCTGAATGACTTGTGGGGGTAGCATCTAAAGTCTTTTCCTGATTCTAATGTATTGACTGGCAGCTGTGATCACACGCATGCTAAGTCTGTGTATACATCTGATTAGCACAGATCCATCCTTAAATAGCACTGAGTTCTGGAAGTTATTTGGATCCATAATTCAGCTGAAGATGAAAGGAAAAACTGTGTGGAAATCTTCATGCTCACATTTGATATGCTAAGCATATTTGAATGGAGAATTTGCTCTGGTAGCTAGATGAATAATATGCTTGAAAATATAGGACTGAACAAATTTATCTGGATAACTTTTAATTTTACAAGGACATATAAAGTAACTTGCAGAGTTAAAGTAATTTATTATGCAAGACTTAGCAAGAATGCCTAGAGGGTAAGGAGTTCTATTGCATGTTTTTTTTTTAACTTTAAAATAAGTGAAATGTTTTTTCTAAGGCCCTTATTCTTCACAACCCAGATCACAAGGGCATATGGCTAGTACATTATATCCAAAAATGAAGCATGTTTTGGGAAGTTAGGAGATAACCTGAGTACTTAAAGAATTATACACTGAAACAGAAGGAGAACATGCAGAACTCCACAGTGACTGCTGAGTAATGGTGGAGCTAGAGTGCCAGGTGCAGCCTGGCAGAGCAATGACTGGTTCATCCAACACCTGGTGTCATCCCTGTACAGGTGCCCCTCAAATTTAAGATGAGAAGCAAAGAAAAAAAAATAACCTGGTCCTAAGGAGCAATCCAGATCCATTTCTAGCTCTGTGACCATATTACACCCCTCAACTTAAAGAGAAAAATAAAAGTTTGCTTGCTGCATTTGTAGCAAGTTGCGTGCGATAGCTCATGCAACACACACAGCACCAAAGTGGTTCAGTTCTGTTTCCTGCAAGCAGTATTGATATTCATTTATGTAATGCTGGTACTACAATACCCATCCACTGGTTTGCAAACCTTGACACTGTGCCCAGGTGGCTGCTGCCTATGCCGCACCATAGCTCCACTTCTGCAGCCTGATAAAGGTGACCTCAAGAGACTCTGTTTGGAAAGAATCAACATATTACAGATTCAGGGAGGTGATTATGGAGTAATGACTTAAAATACATTAGTATTCATAGGTTTCTGTTACCTGGCATAACTGAGTTTCAGATTGCAGTGGCCAGTTACTGAAGGTTTGCTCTGTAATAAATGAAGTGTGGTCTGTTTCATGTATGTTCTATGACATATGTAAATATTACTGCATAAGGGTGGTTGGAGGTTGACAGCTTGTTTGCTAAACAGGAAAATAAAATGAGTTTAAAGAGCTTGTAAATAGTTCTATCAAACAGAAGTGTAGTCCACCCTGCAACTGAAAGGGTGTTTGTAGTGTGGAGTATTTTAAGCGTAAAACAATAATATATTCTGTCATTAGACAGTTTGATAAACCTGCAAATGTTTCATTGCTTCATGAGTACAACAGACTGAAGGCAAAGAGGAAGCAATTCTAAGGGAGTAAGGCTACTAATCTACAATTTTATTGATTTTATTTTTTATAAAAGTGTTTGCATTTTTTATTTTTATAGTAATATACTTTCTTACCAGCAATTAAAGCTTAATGTGTATAAAACATATTTTGCAGCTGCACTTATTATTAAAGATACCTCCAGTCACAAAAAACGCCACCCTTCCCACCCATATACCAAAGCCAAACATAACTTAGCAACCACACAAAACCACATAAAGATATCCCTTTCATTCATGCTAACAAAACATACATATTCACTTACAAGTAACATGCTCTCTCTACACACACACACACACACACACACACACACACACACACCTCACACACACACTAACCTCACACAGGTAGTCACCTACTACCATGCACCTAAAACAGCACAGACAAAAACTTATCAATCCATAGCATACAGGATTCTTCACACCATGCAAACTAACACTACTGAACTTTCCAGCTCACCTACACCTACAGAAAAGCAGAATTACTAAGCTTTGCACCCATGTTGTCTCCACACTCCCCTAACATGTATACTAACTCCATGTACAAACTACTGTGACACATGGTGTTAAACCGTTAACCCCTTTTCAAAAAATAAATAAGCCTGGCTGTTCGCCATTGCTTTGATTCGAACAAGTCTGGATGATTAAAACCAGCAAATGTGGCAGTATGCATTTTGTTCTGTATACACACACACACACACACACACACACACACACACACACACACACACACACACAGGCACACACAGGCACACATACACTAACACATACACACATACACCAACACACAGAGTGTTGAAGTTACTGCTAATAATCCTTTTTCCAATCTAGTCACTGCAGCTGCAGGTAAGGCACAAGTCCATGTATTTTAAACAGTTCAGTAGAGTTTTTATTCAAACTTGTATAACAAGTTTTTGTCAGACAGGAGAAAAGTAAGCTGCTTCATTTCAGGGTTTCAGACAAAAAATCAGATGACTTCATGTCAACATAACAAGAAAGAAAATAAAAACTGCTTCATTTCAGCAAAACAGATAAGGAAAAAATCAAAATGCTTCTTTTCAGCTTAACAGAGAGGATGATAAAACTGCACATACCTTTACAATGTAGCACCAGAAACTTAAAAGTTTTTAAATATGCAAGTTCAGAAAGAAACCTCTATCTTACTTGTTCCTGGTAGCAGATTTAATGCTTTTATGGTTCTTTCCAGCTAGATCATTGTTTGTTGTTAGAAAATACTATCAAAAGTACTTTCTAATTTGTTGAACAAACTTTCAGACTCTCGTAACTTAACACACTGAAAATTCTAGTGAACAGCATCTTTTTCCAAAGTTAGCAGTAACAACTTTACTTATAAGTCAAGTATTACCTCTTCAACAAGCATTCACAAAACACATTTTTAAAGTAGCCTCCCCCTTTTACATTCAGTATAGAGAGCTCCCAAAGTTTCTGTTTGAAAATTTTACATCTTTCTTAGCTTACAAAAGGCTCTTTGCAATACCCTTTGTTAGAATCACACACACACACAAACACACATCTGTGTGTGTGCTCCATTATATAGAATGGAGTACAATTTATTTATTTATTTTCAGTTTTGTTACCGGGGAAGTCCACTGGGCCAAGAAGTGTCCATTTTCAGTGGAGGCCCGGGGAGAAAAGCTCCATGAACAGTATAATACAATATATGTTACAAAAATGCAAATAAAGGTTGCAAAGTGAAATACCATACAATATAGGTTGCAAAAAACAAATAAAGGTTACAAAGTGAAATAATAGTAGGGTACATACATTCGAGAGATGCAGAGTGTAAAGTACATTATGAGATAGTTTAACAACTTGACAACAGATTTTTTTTTTTTTTTTAAACAATATTTATATGCTCGGAGTCAATTAAAGTCTGCTAGTTCTGGATCTTTTAAGACATAAGAACAAGTATGAGAGTGTAGTGGAGTGGGGGTAAGGGGAGCTTAGTTGGGAGTCCCTAGAATTTAAGTGGGGTGAAAGCAGGAGCATTTCCATTTGGAAGACAGGTGAATAAAAAGTTGAGTTTTGAAGGATTCAGTGTTGGGTATAGTCCTAAGTGAAGGCGGCAGAGAGTTCCATTTTTAAACGTTGAGTTTTGAAGGATTCAGTGTTGGGTATAGTCCTAAGTGAAGGAGGCAGAGAGTTCCATTTTTAAAAGTTGAGTTTTGAAGGATTCAGTGTTGGGTATAGTCCTAAGTGAAGGAGGCAGAGAGTTCCATTTTTAAAAGTTGAGTTTTGAAGGAGTCAGTGTTGGGTATAGTCCTAAGTGAAGGAGGCAGAGAGTTCCATTTTTAAAAGTTGAGTTTTGAAGGAGTCAGTGTTGGGTATAGTCCTAAGTGAAGCAGGCAGAGAGTTCCATTTTTAAAAGTTGAGTTTTGAAGGATTCAGTATTGGGTATAGTCCTAAGTGAAGGAGGCAGAGAGTTCCATTTTTAAAAGTTGAGTTTTGAAGGATTCAGTGTTGGGTATAGTCCTAAGTGAAGGAGGCAGAGAGTTCCATTTTTAAAAGTTGAGTTTTGAAGGATTCAGTGTTGGGTATAGTCCTAAGTGAAGGAGGCAGAGAGTTCCATTTTTAAACGTTGAGTTTTGAAGGAGTCAGTGTTGGGTATAGTCCTAAGTGAAGGAGGCAGAGAGTTCCATTTTTAAAAGTTGAGTTTTGAAGGATTCAGTGTTGGGTATAGTCCTAAGTGAAGTAGGCAGAGAGTTCCATTTTTTACCCAGAGAAAAGGAGAGTAAAAGCTGGCCAACGGGTCATTTGGGTTTAGGAATGGAGATTAGGTTTTAGTGTTCGGATCTCAGTGATCTGTTAGGGATGTATGGAGGAAGGATGTCCTTTAAGGCTGGGCATTTATCAGGGGAGAATATTAGCTTGTGAGCGGTGGTTAGTTGTAGATAGTCTAGGTGGTTAGGGAGTTCTAACCAGTTCAGAGAGTGAAGGCTGAGGCAGTGGTGAGTTGATGTTTTGGATCTGGTGGCAAATTTAGAGATCTTATTATAGCAAGCTTCGAGCTTAGAGGTGTTGGTAACAGACAAATTGGTTAGAAGAGGGGCTACATATAGAAGGGAAGGTAGGAGGTAGGTGGTTGCCAGGGTATGCCTAGTGGAGTTTGAAAGAAAGTGGTTGTTCCTATATAGCATACCTAGCTTTTGGTGGGTTTTCCTAATGCTTTGTTGTATGTGAAGATCAAATTTGAGGTGTTCATCAATGGTGATGCCAAGGAGTTTTGCAGAGGGGACCACTTCAATGGTAGTGTTAGTTTGGCTTAGAACATTAAAAGTGTTTTTGTCCAAAGAGGAAACCTTGGAGGGGAGAAAAATTTGTATTTTGGATTTATTGGAGTTGAGAGAAAGGTGGTTTTGGTGCATCCAGTTCTCTGTAGTGGTAAAGGCTAATTGGGTTTTGGTCAGTAGTTCAGGAAAGTTTGGGGTAGAGCAGATAAAGGTAGAGTCATCAGCATATTGGATGACTGTGGTGTCAGGGATAAAGGTGTGAAGGTTATTTATAAAGATGTTGAAAAGCATGGGTCCACGGATGGATCCCTGAGGAATGCCAGTAGGTGTAGGCAAAAAGGAAGAGAAGGAGTTCTTCCATTTGACTGCTTGAGATCTATCAGATAGGTAACTGGAGAACCAGGATAGAGTATTTGGGGAGAGACTGAGATTAGCCAGATGATGAAGAAGGTGTGTGTGGGAGATGGTGTCAAAGACTTTTGAAAGATCTAGCAGAACTGTGGATACAATGAGTCCAGAGTCTCATGCTTGATTGACAGTTTCTAGGAAGGATAGTAGGGCAGTTATGGTACTGTGGCCAGGGCGGAAGCCATGCTGGGTGGGTGTTAGGAGGTGATTTTGAATTAGATAGGGTAAAAATTGGTGGTGGACACATTTGTCTAGAATTTTAGATATTGGAGAGAGTAGGGCGATGGGACAGAAGTTAGAAATAGTGGTGTTTTTGCCACCTTTGTGAAGAGGTAGAATGTAGGCTAAAGGCCAACATTTTGGTATGTATGACTCATTTAAGGATCTATTAATCAGAATACTAATTGGGAGAGCGATACCTTCAGCTGCATGTTTGAGGAAGGAAGAGGGAATGTTATCAGGGGCATTAGAGCATGGCTTTAGCTTGGAGAGAAGCTTTTTTATAAAAGTGGTGGAAACAGGTTTGAGATGGAAATTGAGAGGATTGTTGTTTGGGTTGTTGGGTGAAGTGAAAAGGGAGTTAGATGGGTTGTTGTTGTTGGGGAATGTTTTGGTTAGCTTAGCTATGGCTTCAGTAAAGAAGGTATTGAAGTGGGAGCTCAGTTCATTGTCTGATAGATTAGGGTCAGGGCAAGGGTTGTTTTGAGATCCGGGATGAAGAAGAGAATTGACTGATTTCCAGAATTGTTTTGGGTTTTTATTGTTATTGGACTGAAGTTTATTATAGTAGGTTTTTTTTGTCTTTGGTAATAAGTTTTTTTACTTGGTTGCGGAGTTGGGTATATAGGAGTAAGGTAGAGGACAGTTTATTTTTCTGGTAGAGCTTCCAGGATTTGTCTCTGACATGCATAATTTGTTTAGTTTCTTTGGTCAGCCATGGTGCAGAATTAGTTTTGATACGCTTATTTCTTAGGGGGGTTAGGGAGTTAAGAGTATCTAGGAAGATAGAGTTAAAATGCTCAACAGCATTGTCAAGTGGGAGGGTATTTAGAGGTTGCCAGTTAATTTGTTTAAAGATGTTAGAGAAAATTAAGGGGGTGAAGTTGCTGAAGTTACGAGTTTGAATGTAGAGATGTTGATGTTGGATGGAGCTACTTGATCGATGGATGAAGGCAGGGAGATGGTCACTTAAGGTGTCAGGGATAGTGCCACAGAGAGTGAATTTGTTTGGATGGAAGACTAGAATCCAATCTAAGATGGACCCTGGGGGGAGATTTTTGCTAGGGCGAGTAGTTGAAGAGATTACTTGGGTGAAGTTTAGAAGGTTAATGGAAAGTGAGGGGGATGGTGTGTTAATTTTATTCCAGTCAATATTGACATCACCTAGAATATAGGTTTCATATTTTATTTGAGTTGAGGCCCAGTATAGAATATCTTCAAGGGTGGAGATATTGTTGCCTGGGGAGATGTATAAGGAAATGAAGCAGATATTCTTATGTTTATTTAATTGGAGAAGGCTAGCTGTGATTTTGGATTTTTTTAAATTAGGGGTAGGGATTTGAAGAGAAATTAGAGAGAGAAGATTGGAGTAAATTAGAGCAGAGCCTCCGCCTTTTTGTTTAATCGGTCACTTCTGAGGATGTGGTAACCAGGAGGTAATATTTCAGAGTCATTGATATGGGGTTTTAGCCAAATTTCAGAGATGGCTAGGATGTCAGGTTGATTGTGATTAATCCAGGCTTGTACATGGTGACATTTGTTGTTAAGGTTCTGGGCATTGATAGTGAAGATCTTCAGAGTGTTAAGGGGGAAGTGGGAGGAGGAGAGTAAGGGTGGGGAGTGTTATTTGTTGTAGGTGAGGAAGAGGGTGGAGGGATGGAGTAGTCTGTGCTAAGGCGAGGGCCAGGGTTAGGATGAATGTCTCCTGATAAGGCTAGGACATTGCAGGTGATGAGTTTTGGTCTATAAGGTTTGTATAGTAGGTATTTGTTAGGGTTTAGCAGAAGATTCAGAGAGTGAGTTTTAGTTGAGGTAGAGAATAGTTTGTGATGAAAAAGATGTAATAGGTTGGGTAGAATAAGGGAGGAGGATATGGGGTGAAAGTGAGAGAGTTGGAGAGGTTGTAGTTGGGGGTTAGGGATAGTTTGAGTAGGAGGGAGGAATAGAGGAGCATTATGGGAGTACGAAGTAACAAGATACAGAGGTATTAGTAAGATGAGAATGGAGCTGGGGAGTTGGAAGGGCATGTTAGGATAGGGTAGGTTAATGTACAGTGAAGAGGAGAATAAAGTGGTATGCTAGTTGAGGAGGGAAAGGTTTAGAAGTGAATGGAGAGAGTTAGATATTGAAGCCAAGAACAATGGAAGAATAAGCGTATAGGGGTATTGGAAAAAATGTAGTGGGAGGATTAGTAGTGGGAGGGGAAAGAGAGGTGGAGTGTTCTTGATTAGAGAATAGGGGGAGGGGTAATTGGAAGAGGACTGTGATTGGATAGTAGGTTAGGTAGGTGGAGTTTGTTAGGTATAAGTGTAGGCGTGCTGGGGGCGGGTGTGAATTGGGGGCAGGGTAGGGGAGCGGAGTGAGCCATGAGGCGACAGTGGGAAGAGCCACAGAGGAGTTCACCCAGGGAGAACAATCAGAGGAGCAGTAAGCTAAGGTAAAAATAGGTGAGGATGTGAGATGACGCAAAGCCTTGATAGTATTTAGAATAAACTGAGAGGATAGGCAGTGAGGAATTTAGGAAGAAAGGGAGATAGAGTGGGATTGTAGGCTCTTACAGGATATGGGAATCTGAGAGCCTGTAAGTTAAACTTAGAACCAGAATGGAGTTCTAGTGGAAACTGTTGGCCTCTAGTAGACAAAAGGCTAAATAGAAGTGGTAATGTCTAGTGAAAGAAAGAATGCAGGGCAGTAGGTTTACTATTCAGGTTGGATAGGATAGGAGTCAATGACCTGTAGTCTAGGAAGGAGAGGGGGAGACGAGGTATAGGAACAGATAGAATGTTGCTGATTGTCCTGGCTGGTGGGAGTAAATTTACAACCTCGGATATAACACACTATATGTCTATAGACAGTGGTATAAATTACATACTTTCACTTATTAATTAGTTCCCTTGAGGGGACTGTCTCAGAGGGAAGGATAGGTTCAGATTCTTAGTGTGGGGAACCCGCAGTAAGATGTGGACAAAGTTGTTTTTTCAGCAGGCAGGGCAAGTCCTCAAGACTACTGGTAAACCAGGTAGGGCAGCTGGGAATATAAGGGAGAAGAAAGACAGTGTTAAGACACACAAAGAGAAAAATACACAGTTACAGAGGCCTATAGGGTGATAATTGCAGCATGGAAAAGAATAAACTAGCATACTAGTACATTCACAATAGTCAGTATTTCTATGACCCTATTGACAGCAAGGTGGTCAATGTCAAAACTTTGAAACATGGAATGTCAACATATATTACACATGCTCAAAGAAATACCCCAGAATTGATTAGAACAAGTAGAAGTCTTTTTGCAGGGGAACAAACACACCTACACCCCCATCCCAATTATATATATATATATATATATATATATATATATATATATATGGGTCTACTTCACTTGACTTAAAACTCCTGGAGTTAGTATATTTAATTGGAGGGGTGTGGGGGCGTAGCCCCCGCCACCTAGTTTGGCTGTACATTGTCCAGTTTCTTTTAAGAGGGTAAGTATTTTTTTAAGTTTTATTTATTTATTTATTTATTTTACATTTGTTAACCGGGCTAGTCCAACTGGATACATGTCCATTTTCAGTGGTGTCCGGTAAAATAGTACTAATGCAACAGAAATAATACAATGCAACTAACTAATTATACAATTAAACCAACAGAAAATTATAAAGAAAATAACACAACAGAATAGTAGCAACAGGCTTAAATAAATAAAATAAAAATAAAATAAACTCACTAAACTAGGTATAAATCCCTATGTCACAAGATGGGTTGCCAACTGGCTCACTGACAGAACCCACACTATGAAAGTAAGTAAAAAGTTCTAGAAAGAGTTAGCTATTGGTGTTCTAAGTGTGCATGTCTATGGTTTATGATTTAGTATGTTTAAATTCAGCATTGTAAGGTGAAATAAAAGTCAGTCAAATGAGTTGTCAGTAATTTCAAATTTATATATATATATATATATATATATATATATATATATATATGTATATATATCTTAACTCTGAACTCGCACATTTCCTGAGGAAAAAAAATATTCCCCTACATGGGAGATTGTCTGTCTCGCGTAAGTTGATCATCTGCTCCTGTCAACCAAATGCTATTGACCAACATTCTGTTGGCATTGTACACCATTCAATGTGATATAGTACTCCTATGTGTGTGTGTGTGTGTGTGTCTGTGTATGGATGGACACACACACACACACACACACACACACACACACACACACACACACACACACACACACACACACACACACAAAATGTACTGATAAAATGGTGATACATTGGTGTCACAATATACAAATTATACATATTTCTATTCACATCATCAAGCACTAATCATGACATTGAAATGGACAGTTTCTTGACTGCATTATAGTTGAATAGTTGTGCATCTGAAATACTGTGCTTCTTTGGGTTATGGTAGGTAAGCGTGTTTTGTTCTAGGGTGCATAATTATATGCTGAGTGGTTGTAGTTGTAAACGTTACTGCTGGCGTTGTTGTTAATGTCCACTGGCAATGATTTCACTTTATCTCCCTTGTTGAATTTGGTGAAATTGTGGACTTGGTATATTTAAGTCTGGTGGTACCCGGGACATGATATATTTAAGTCTGGTAGTACATGGGCCATGGTATATTTAAGTCTGATGGTATGTGGGGTATGCCCCTCTGTAGAAGACAGTATTTACAGTGACACTGAGGTAATCTCCCATCCATTGGTCAAGATTTCTGGTGATGATTTAAGTCTCGGATCTAGATTTTTTGAGGTGAAGCATATTCATCAAATCTGGGTTTGACATGGCCTTGTATGTTAGGCAAAGGTCACCTCTGGACAGATGTTTGAGACCCTTTATCCTTTGGTGAGGGTGGCCTCTCAGCTGCTGCAAGTGTCGGGTCAGATACATTCCGAATGGGGCATTGTACTCAATCATTGGTCTGATGAGTGATGAGTATAGGAGACTATGACCTCCCTTGATCTAGTTCATGATAAGGTGGGCAATGTAGAAGGTCTTCCTAACTACTGAATGACAGACTACTATCAACCCTTCTATGCTCAGTGGATTGCCACCTATTTGTGAGACCCTTCTGAAGGATTTAAGACATTTACCTTTTGGGAAACAGTTATAATTCTGGTGTTTTTGTTTTTCTCTTTCTATCACAGATGTGTTGGTGGAGGCAGGTAAATTATTGGGTCTATATTATAATCGCAAAAGTTTAATAGTTCGAATGCATAAACATCAAACTGTATACATCGAACATCTATAAAAATATTTTTAGGACCAAAAAAAAAAAACTAACTGTGCCCCTCCACACCCCCCGCTACTTAAATATACCAACTCCGAGATCGCCCTACAGTGTAGGAAAGGGAAATCTTCCCTTTCTGCACCATACTCCATTAAAGTGGAATCTCGGAGTTTGTATATTTAAGTAGCGGGGGGTGTGGGGGGTGCAGCCCTGCCTAAACACCCTTTACTTTTTTTTTTTTTTTTACAGGGTCTAGTAGAATTTCAGTGGTTTAATGTTTTGATTGCTAAAGTTCATTAAACCTTTGAGATTCTAATATAGACCCAAATTATTCACTAACAGCACAGTCTAGTCACAACTGGGAGAACAATGCCTTTATAAATGGAAAGATCTGTTGAAGCGACAATGGGATATAGTCTTAATGACATTCAGGGACAGGTGCAAAGAATCCCGTAGACAATCAAATAAGTCTATCATCCATAACCATACATATTATCTTCTGAGCTACAGCTTTATGTATAGTACACCAAAGAGCAGATGTGCAGGCTTATACTGCATTACTATAAATAGCCAGCCAACTCAAGTCAACTTCAGCAGCACTCACTAGCTAGGCTTGGGGAGTGAGGGATCTAACAGGAAGTGACAAGCATGCAGCTTGGAAGCTGTTATTCTTGTGGCAGCTGGTCAGCATCCCTAACTAGCTAGAGTAATGATTATCAGGATGTCACTGCCATCCCCTACAGTTAGTCTAGCATGTGCTGAAAATCTCTTGGTTTCTATCAGAGGTCACACAGGCAATGGATTTCCACCTCTCCCTTCCTCCAGAACAGGAGACCTTACTGGTGACACAAGTCTGTTCCCAAACTTGGCTCACCAGCAGCACAAACAGATGTCTTACCTCTGTACCCTTAGGTTGGCTAAGCTAGTGCCTGTCTTCCTCTTGCTACTTAGGTGTTAAGCTTCTGTTTCCATTGTCCTCAAATTGGACAAAGTTGGTAAAGCAAACTGGTGCATGGCTGGAGCTCTGTCCTCTACTGCAGTAACAAAACAATGACATAGATGACAGGCTGCTCTACCTGAGGAAGGACTAGCTGTGATTACAAGCTAGATCTGCATCTTAGATTCGGTATTCAGTATTCCATGGTGCAGTCACTCGGAAATATTTACACTTTGAACTGCCTTCTATTTAAAACTGATTTCATTAAAGTTTCATCACATTTACTGAGAAAAGACTTCCTTGCCTTATGGTTTAAATTTCCAGTTTCTTTTTCTTTCTACTGTTTGCTATTTGCTGACATGTATTCTTTCATTGGAGAATCATGCTTCCCCAGAAGCTTATCTGCACACATTATATATATTAAAAACCACAGCAACTTCAGCACTCTGTAGAGATCGCACTGTTATGCTTTACCTAATGGATATGCAGTAATAAAACATTATTATTAGTATTACAGACTCCACTTGAAAAAGCTACACTCCTGACAATTGCTCAGCATCTGCAGTGCTTAACATTTTAAGTTGTCACAAATTAAACATAAGAGAAAATAGTAAAAATGCATTTTGGGGGGGGGCTTTTCCTATACCCCTTTATTGTATTATCCACATATTTCAGGGTCACTATTCCTTTGAGAAAGTGGTCTTACAGTAATGAAAAAAATGTCTTGCAGTTTCTCCACACAGCCGTGAGACCAAAGCATGCATAACATAACTTCCCTATACCTAGTAGAGCATAAGATGGAGGACGTACAATCTGTCACATTATATCAGTGTTGCTGAACTCCCTAATCCCTGTTTTCCATAAGAAACCATTGCCAGTGTAGTTTTTAATTGTTCACTGGCAGTTATTCCCTTCCTTTGGGAGATTTCTCCTTTGTTCATGCTTGTGTGACCATGGAGGTGGTACATATAAACTGAGTGAGGTGGGAAGCTTGGTCCCCCACATGGGTAGTGCGGGAGGGCTTGTCCATTGCAAAAATCACTTTATTTTTTTCTTTCATCTGCACATGGTTATAACTTGTTTTTTTCATTCATCTGTAACCTTGTTAAGATATAACTCACATCCTAGTGGAAGCACAAAACATGCTGCATTTTGAGCAGTAAGTTCTTGCTGTTATGCGAAGCCAGCAACTGTCAACTTGGCTTACTATGTGCAAGCAAATATGATATGATCAACTCTAATATGAGCAGCTATAGTACTTGCAACTGTGACATAAGCAGCTGTGGTATACGCAACTGTAATATGAGCAGCTATGGTATGCTCATAGGTTCATAAGTTCATAGGTTCATTATAGGCTATCTGCCCTAGGGCATTTATAAGCCTAGCCAGAGTGTGTTTGGCTTTCGCCGCCCATTTTAAATGAATTTTGCTATGCCCTTTTTCGAGGTTAGTATACTGTGCCTCTGTCTAACAGTGACACAGAAGTGATACCCGGGGTAAACCTACTATCTCCCATCCACTCATCAAGATTCCTCTTGAAGAGAGTCAATGAGGGACTCTGCCTAACCTGGACTGGGATTTTATTCCAGAGTGAAGGGAGCCTCTGGGTTATGAATCTGTCCCTCCAGCATGTCCTATTTATTTCAGTGCTGAGGTTCAAGTCTCTCGAGCGCGTAGCTCGATCGGATTTGGATTTTCTGAGGTGCAGCATGTCCATTAATTCCGGGTTGGACATGGCTTTATACGTCAGGCACAGATCACCTCTGAGCAGGCTGTATGCCACTGAGTAGAGCTGGAGTTTCTTTAACCGGGCAGCATATGGCATCTGTTTGAGCCCTTTGATCCTCTTGGTGAGGTACTTTTGGGGTCTTTCCTGTTGCTGCAGGTGTCTGGTAAGGTACATCCCAAAAGGGGCATTGTACTCAATTATGGGCTTGATGAGGGATGAGTAAAGAGGCACGATGACCTCACGATGACCTCCCCTGATCTAGATGTGAATCCCTTCATGATTAGGTGGGCTATATAAAATGTTTTTCTAACCACTTTGGCCACGTGGTTGTCAAATGAGAGATTGCTATCAACTTGGGTCCCCAGGTCCCTAATTACTTCTTCCATACTTAATGGATTACCACCTATGTGGTAATTTGTGGGCACTTTGTTTTTGCCAAAGGGGATGACTATACACTTTTTGGCGTTTAGCTTGAGGCCATGGCTCTGACACCAGTTGTCTGTTTCTATGAGGCCCTTTTGTAGGATGCTTGTGTTGGCTGGAGAGTCTATTATGGCGCCCAGTTTGCAGTCATCTGTGAACATGGTCAGCCACAGTCCTTCCATGTTAGCCTGTATCTCTGAGAAATATATACCGAACAAGAGAGGTCCCAGGACTGAGCCTTGTGGGATGCCACTTGTAACTGGTATGGAGTCTGACATGGCTCCAGCAATTCTAACCATGTGGGTTCTGTCCTTGAGCCAGTTTGCAACCCATCTAGTGACATAGGGGTTTATATTTAAGCTGGTGAGCTTATCTATAATGCCCGAGTGGGGTATTGTATCGAAGGCTTTTGCAAGGTCCAGGTAGACTGTGTGGACCACCTTCCCCTCGTCAACGGCCTTGGTGACTGTTTCAAAGAAATCAACCAGGTTTAAGAGGCAGGATCTGCCCTTAACAAAGCCGAACTGGGTAGGATCCAGTGTCTGTAGGTCCCCAATATCTTTATTTAGGAGGTCCATGAAGATCCTTTCCATAGCTTTGCAGACCAAGCTAGTCAAGCTTATGGGGCAATAATTTCCAGGATCCATTGAGGCACCACCTTTGTGGAGAGGGACCACTGTTGCTGTACGCCACTCTTTGGGTACATATCCTGTAGTAAGGCTGAGATTGAACAGTAGTTTTATGTTTGGGTTTAGTTCTTCTTGGAGTTCATGTAGGACGCAGCCCGGGACACCATCTGGTACCATTGATGCTGTGTTTTTTGCTTTGGAGAGTGCGGCTCTTACCTGAGCATCTGAGATGTCAGGGGGGCAGCACTCTGCTGTGATAGATATTTGCCCTTTTGGTGGGAAAGGGGGGGAGAAGTTTGCGCTGAACCTGTCAGCTAGGATGTTGGCAATGTCTGTGGGTTCGGTGTATTTTTTTGTCATTTTGGACTAATTCAGAGCATATCTGGGAATTCCCACCCAGGTTCCTAACATAACTAAAGAAAGCCTTGTGATTATCCTTAGTGTCCTGTGCAATTTTTCTCTTGAAGCTGGCCTTAGACGATTTTATGAGTGCCCGTAGTTTTTTGCTAATACTGATCAGAGATGCATTCCCTTTTTGGGATTTTGCTCTATCATGTAGTAGCTTCCTCCTTCTATTGTATAGTTTGTTTATGGCTGGGGTCCACCAGACAGTACGCCTAACTTTGGAGGATTGGGTCTTGGTTTTATTTGGGATTGCACGATCCATGCATTCCTGAAGGTGTTCATAGAATGCGTTTATAAAGGATTCTGCGGTCTGGGTCATATTTTCCACAGGCCCGGGGGCTTTGAAGGATTCCACCTCCGTTTTGAGGAGTGTGAAATTTGCTTTAGAGAAGTTTTTCACTGTGGTTTTCTGGGCAGGGGCTGAGGTCGGGATGTGAATATCCAGTGAGATTAGTTTATGGTCTGATCTTACCAGTGAGGGATACACTTCTGGTCTGGAGCATAGAGTCCCCATGTTGGTGATGATCAGTTCCAGTATGTTTTCCCCTCTTGTGGGAGTGGCAACAAGTTGTTCCATGGCATTTGAGTTTATAAATTCTAGGAACCTTTCGGCTAGGGTGTTGGAGCTAGAGTAATGCTCCCAGTCTATGTTAGGGTAGTTGAAGTTGCCCAATATAATGGTGTTTGGAGAGACCTTCATATTTTCCAGTGTTCTCAGGAAGGCCGAGTGGGGTTCCTGGGTCAACTGTGGCATGAGCAGCTGTGGTATATGCAACTGTAATACAAGCAGCTATGGTACATGCAACTGTGATACAAGTAGCTACGGTATGCACAACTATGATATAAGTAGCTATGGTGTCCACAACTGTGATATGAGCAACTATAAAATGTGCAACTATGGTATACACAACTGTGATATGAGCAGCTGTGGTATAAGCAACTGTAATACAAGCAGCTAAGATATACACAACTGTAATATGAGCAACTATGGTATACACAACTGCAATACGAGCAACTATGGTATACACAACTGTGATATGAGCAGCTATGATATAAGCAACTGTAATACAAGCAGCTAAGATATACCCAACTGTAATACGAGCAACTATCATATACCCAACTGTAATACGAGAAACTATGATATACACAACTGTAATATGAGCAACTATGGTATACACAACTGTAATACGAGCAACTATGGTATACACAACTGTGATATGAGCAGCTATGATATAAGCAACTGTAATACAAGTAGCTAAGATATATGCAACTGTAATACGAGCACCTATGGGGTACGCAACTGGGATATGAGCAGCTATGGTATACCCAGCTGTGATACGAGCAGCTATAGTATACGCAACTGTAACATGTGCAACGATGGTATAAGCAACTGCGACAGGAACAATTGTAATATGAACAACTATGATATTAGCAATTCTGGTACAAGCAACAGTGATAGCAGCAGTTGTGATTCAAGCACCTGTGATACAAGCAACTATAGTAGGAGCAACTATGGTTCAACTACTTGTGAAATAAGCAACTCTAATTCAAGAATTGTGACAGTAACATAATATGATCATACCTCTCAACCTCTTAAAGTAAAAAATCTGGACAAAGCCATGAAAAAGTGGTACAAATAGGGACAATTTTTAAATATTGCTCTTACAAACTTAGAAAGATGAAAGAATAGCAGGTTTTGCATTAGCATGAGTTTTCTGAAGGGTATGAAGTCTAAAACTCAAATGTCTGTCATTATTTTCTAACTTTAGTCTTTAATGATGTGCCACTAATTTGCCAGAAAGCCACAATTTTATGAAAAACAGACCAAAAATATAAGGCAAAAATCTGTACAGTTGACAGGTATGGATATGACCAACTCTGATACAAGCAACTGTGTTAAAAGCAACTATGATATAAGTAGTTGTGATTTGAGCAACTGTGATATCAGCAACTATGATATGAGCAACAACTTACAAGCAGTTTTGACTCAAGTTCCTATGATACAAGCAACTATGTTATGAGCATCTGTGATACAAGCACCCTTGATATGAGCAACTATGATATGAGTAGCTCTAATTCCAGAATTGTGATATGAATTATATGACCAAGTATTAATCAAGCAACTATGATATCAACAAATGTGATACAAACACCTACAAGAAATTTTGATACGAGTAGTTGTGATTCCACCAACTGTAATACTCAAGTATAATATCAGCAACTGTGATATGATATGACTGACTATGAGATGAACAGTTGTAATAACAGCAACTGCAATATGAGCACCTATGAAATGAGCAATAACGTTACGAGCAGTGTTGATTCTAGCATCTGTGATACAAGCAACTGTTATATGAGCAGCTGTAACATGTTTAACTGTGTTTTGAGAAATGGACTGTAAGACATTATTCTGAAAGATTTGGATTTTTGAAAAATCTATTTTTGGATGTGTTTCTGTCTATGTAAGGAGGAATGTGGTATATAAGGCATACAAAATTCACTATCACAAGGTTGAAGCCCACAGTGCTGAAATGCATTATCCAGGTAACATAATATAGAGAAACAAAACTCTGAAGACCACAATGTCTAAAAATCTTGAATACAGAATATCCCCAACAAAAACCAAGCCCACATCTTAGAACAGCAAAAAAAAAAAAATGTTTGATATTTTACATGTTCACTGTCGTGTGTTTGATGTTCCAATGTTTCGATCATCGGAACATTAAAACAACTAAATAGGACGAATATGCCTCTGTATATCTGTGTGTGTGTGTGTGTGTGTGTGTGTGTGTGTGTGTGTGTGTGTGTGTTGGGGAGTGCACTCATCAGAAGATAACAATCATGAAATGATCAGGTAATCGGGAATGAGGGATGAGAAAAGTCCGAGGGTTGAAGCCAATATCTGACACACAGTAATGAAGATGTAAAGGCTTCCTGGAAAGAACTGCTACAGGATGGCAACTTAACTCTGAGCTACATTCTGCTCATAAAGGACTAGACAAAAAGAAAAATCAGGAAAAAGAACCTTAAAACAAAAGAAATACAGAAAAAAACTGGGTAAACACAAGAAGGATTGCCAGTATGAACATCAGAAGATGCGCACAAAGTACACACTGTGGTCGGGAGGGGCAACAGAAAGCAAATGAAACAAAATATGGGAAGGGAGCCAGAGATCATATTCCAAGAGTTGAGAATACTTCTCAGTCTTTCTGAAAAAGCTAAGAGATGGTAAAGGTGGAAAAATTAAAGGAAAAACCAGATGATCAGGAGAAGTCCAATCTGTGAATGTTAGGGATATCAAAAGAGAATAATGGAAGAGAAACTGCTGGTCTACTTCAGCAAACTAATACAAAAAAAATTCTGCCCCCCTCAGAGAAAAAAAAGAGATAGACTTACAAATGGATAAGGTTCACAGAACAGGCAGTAGGCTGGTGCTCAGACATAACTTCATAAGCTAAACTTCAGTACCACGGAATAATGCATTTAAAGTGTGCAAGAAACATCTTTATTATAGGACGGATGGTAGAAAAATTAAAACAGTTCTGGGCTATTCATTCTAACGTGTTTAAAAAAATCTGTTGATACAATCTGGGATTAGCTTCAAATGTGAGGGGACAGTATAGTGGTCTGGTATACCCAAATGCTACTAGTGCATATAGATGGGCAGCACACATTTTTAAAAAACCCATAAGTTGTTGGGAAGCTCTTGAACTAGAGAAACAAATAAAGGAAGTCAGAGAGGCCAGATATGAACTCACTATATCAGTGGAAGTAGAACTGGATTGGACAACACTGAAAAGAAGGCAACTTGAAATCACAAATACAAAAAAAGAATAAGCCTTAGTTAAGTGGAGCTGACAGAGACCTGAAAGATCATGCAGAGAAACATTAAACACCTGGAAGGCAACAACACAGCAATACATATGCAGGATCTTGGCAAGATACTACTGAAAGAGGAAGGGACAGAGAAAGAAAACCAATCACCACCAGTCACATCACAGCAGAACACCAGGCCGAGAACATTTGGGAAAAGGAATGACAAAAGAGCCTACAGGCAGGTAAGTCAGAACAGAACCTTAGAGAGCAGAGCAATGAACAATAAAAGCAACAGATGAGAAGGACGGGAGAAGAAAGAAGAAGATGTTTTTACTCTTCAAAGATAATGAAGGTAGTCATCAGACATCCTTCACAAGAGATGCCAGCAACAACCAGTTCAGCAGTCCATATGACATCAAAGGAAGATGGAAGGAGTACTTACAGCAGATACTGAATGAAAAAAACCTACAGGTACTGTACTGCTTCAAACACAGTGTTCAATGAAAGAAGAGAAGAAGACTACCCTTGAAGAAGTAAGGACAGCAACTGGGAATTTCTTGACTTGCAGAAAGCAAATGACAGGGTCCTGTAATGGTTCTAAGTCTCAGAAACATTAGTGAAATTAGCACAAGTTGTGTTCAAGGACATAATGACACAAGTATGAACAGTGTTCCGACTCACAGTGAGGGTCACACTTGGAGTGGTGAACATCAGGGTTTGGCTCTGAGCCCACTGATGCCCATAACAGTGATGTGATGGACTACGACAGTAAAGAGGTTGAAAGGGACAGATCAACAACGTTGCTGTAAGAAGACAATATAACATTCCAGAGAGACTCTGAACAAGAACTTTACGAAGCACAGGGAACGGAATGCAAACCTGAAGGCACATGGGATGAAACGGAGTACTGATAAGACAGTTGTAATGGCAGCAAGCAGGGGATATGAAGCTGAAAATTGATATAGAAGGAAAAAAGTGGAAAAGGTTAACAGCTTCACGTATTGAGGGGGAACTGAGGAGAAGGGAAGTCTGAATGAGGGGTCAAAACTTGAAACAGATGAGCTGCAGCCAAATGGCAGTGAGTGTTAAGAGCTGTGTATGATAGAACAATGTCAAAGAAGCTGAAAAGAAATGTGCACAAAATAGTGGTGTGAGCAGTACTACTATATGGTACAGAAATCTGTGCAGTGAAGGAAGAGCGGTTGAGGAAGTTAGAAGTGATGGAGATGAAGTACCTGAGATGGTTGGTAGAATGCACACTGTAAGGCAGATAAAGAAATACAGACATCAGAGCATAAGCCAAAGTAGCTCCAATTGCAGACAAGATAGGTGGTGTGAACAATGTTGCCCTCGTCTATTGATTTGATGACCTTCTCAAAGAAGTCCAGCATGTTAAGTAGGTAGGACCTGCCCTCAACGAAAGCAAACTGGCTTGAGTCCAGTGTCTGGAGGTTTCCTATGTCACTGTTGATCATTTTCATGATAATTCTTTCCATGGCTTTGCATACAAGACTATGAGACTTATGGGTCTGTATTCTCCATGGTCTGTTGATTGCCTGCCTTTTAAACAGTGATTTCAGACTGCCTGATAAGACATATTTTATGTTACTTAGGAGGTAGCTTGGGATGCTGTCTGGTCCCATTGATGCAGTGTTCTTGGCCTTCGAGAGAGCACTGAGGACCTGCACCCTAGTGTTGTAGGGCTAGTTATATTTGATAGTATTTCTTGACGGGAGGCTGAGGAGAAGACAGGGGTAAAGTCAGAGCTACATTTGTCTGCCAGTAGGTTTGCTATATCTTCTGGATCAGTGTAGGTGACTCCATTAACAATGAGCTCTGCACACAGTTGTGTACTGCCTTTCAGGTTGCGGACATAGCTAAAGAATGCCTTGTGGCTGTCCTTGGCCTGGGAGGCCAAATTTACCTCAAGCTTGGCTTTGTTAGTCGTTATTTGTCCTCTGAGTTGTTTGCTTAGTTTGATGAGAGTACTTTTATCCTGCTGGATGCTACATCTCCTAATTTTGGCCATAATTTTCTTCAGTGCACTGATATTGTGATTCCACCGGCATAGCTTGCTTTTTGAGTTAGTTCTGTACTTATTCCTGGGTGGGTATGTTGCCTCTGTATGGCTATTAACATGCTTATAAAGGGTTTCTGTGAACAGTTTTGTATAGGTAGCAGTGTTCTCAGGGTTTGGGGGGGGGGGCTTGAACTTTTGCCGGGGTAACACTTTATAGTAGGAATTTAGCATTTGAGTAGTTCCTCAGCATTCCAGGGTTAGCTGGAGTTCTGAGTTTTATTTTACTTCAAAGGAGATCATTTTGTGGTCTGGTCTTAGCAGAGAGGACATTAGACTAAGGGGTATGCAGCACTCCCCCATATTAGTGAAGACCAGATCCTATATGTTTGCAACCTTGGTCAGCATATTGGTAATATAGTCCAGGGAGTTTGTTTTTACAAAATCCTGGAATCTCTATGCGCTGTATATGATTTCTATTTAATAGTGGAGTAATTAAAGTCACCCACGAATATATATATATATATATATATATATATATATATATATATATATATATATATGTATATATATATATATATATATATATAGTATTGGGTTGGATGGCGAGTGTTTCCAGTAAGCTTAAATATACATTATGGGTTTCCTGGGTCATTGAAGAGGGACCTATAGCTTACAAGGAAGTGGTATGGGATTTTACCTGTGACGATTTGAATGTGGAGAAGCTCAGGTGCATCATCTTGTTTGACCAGCCTTAAGGTATATTTACTTTTGATGTAAATCAAGACACCTCCACCTTCAGTCTCTATCTGTGATGTAACTGGTCTAAATGTGTGGAAGGCATTATAGTCTTGCACTGCTGAGGTACTCCCCATGGCTTTAAAATGTGAAGACAGCTTGTAGAGAGTTGAGTTTCTAGTTTAGACTTCTAGTACTGAGCAGTAACACCTTTAGATGTTCTTGGTTTTTATTTTTATGTCGGATGTATTTTCAATTTGGCATTACCTAAAAAAAAGCAGTATTAGGGAAGACAGTGTTTTAGCTAATATTAAAAAAACAACTAACAAAACAGTGTGGTCTGTTGATCATTTCTTTCCAAGGTGACAAATATCGCATCCTCTTAGAATGACACCAGAAACTAAGCCAATTATTAAGGTCAATCATCATCTGTTTGTACTGAGTCATCATCCTTGAATAAGGTAGAATGCTGCTTAATGCTAGGCTTATACCAGCTTGGAACACATACTCTGAGGGCTCCATGACGTCTCTTTTTATATAGTATAGGGAGGTACTTCTCAGGCCATTCTTACCCACATGGACTATGACTGAGTCATGCTGGTACTTGTAATGCAATGCGTGTGTGCATCATTTCTCACAATTTGGCACTTGTATATAGTTCTGATGGGATCCTCATATCTCAAATACCTGCATGAGGACCATTTGTTCAATACATAGATTTACTTACTCTTCTGCTTTCTGGAGAAAGAAAAATTTTGGAGTGAGTTGGATGAAGTGGTGAGTGTACCCAAGGGTGAGAGACTAGTGATTGGAGCGGACTTCAATGGGCATGTTGGTGAAGTGAACAGAGGGGATGAGGAAGTGATGGGTAGGTATGGTGTTAAGGAGAGGAATGCAGAAGGTCAGATGACTGTGGATTTTGCGAAAAGGATGGACATGGCTGTGGTGAATACATATTTTAAGAAGAGGGAGGAGCATAGGATGACATACAAGAGTGGAGGAAGATGCACATAGGTGGATTATATCCTATGTAGGAGGGCCAGTCTGAAGGAGATTGGTGACTGTAAAGTGGTGACAGGGGAAAGTATAGTTAAGCAGCATAGAATGGTGGCCTGTAGAATGATGTTGGTGATCAAGAAGAGGAGGAGGAGTGTGAAAGCAGTGCCAAGGATTAAATGATGGAAGTTGAAAAAGGGTGATTGTGAGGTGGAGTTAAAGGAAGAGTTAAGACAGGCACTGGGAGGCAGTGAAGAGTTACCGAATAGCTGGGTAACTACAGCAGAGCTAGTAAGGGAGACTACTAGAAAGGTGCTTGGTGTGACATCTGGACAGAGGAAGGAGGACAATGGGACCTGTTGAAGAAAGTAGGCATGAGTATAAGGAGATGAGGCGCATGGCAAAGAGAGAGGTGGCGAAGGCTAAGGAAAAGGCATATGGAGAGTTGTATGAGAGATTGAACACTAAAGAGGGAGAAAAGGACCTGTACCGATTGGCTAGACAGAGGGACAGAGCTGGGAAAGATGTGCAGCAGGTAAGGGTGATAAAGGATAGTGAGGGAAACATATTCACAAGTGAGGAGAGTGTGTTGAGTAGATGGAAAGAGTACTTTGAAGGGCTGATGAATGAAGAGAATGAGAGAGAGAGAAGGTTGGATGATGTGGGGATAGTGAATCAGGAAGTGAAACAAATTAGCAAGGAGGAAGTAAGGACAGCTATGAAGAGGATGAAGAATGGAAAGGCTGTTGACCCAGATGACATACCAGTGGAAGCATGGAGGTGCTTAGGAGAAATGGCAGTGTAATTTTTAACCAGATTGTTTAATGAAATTTTGTAAAGTCAGAGGATGCCTGAGGAGTGGAGAAAAAGTGTTTTGGTACCTATCTTTAAGAATAAGGGGGATGTGCAGAGCTGCAGTAACTACAGAGGGATAAAATTGATCAGTCACAGCTTGAAGTTATGGGAAAGAGTAGGGGAAGCTAGGTTAAGAAGGGAGGTGATGATTAGTGATCAGCAGTATGGTTTCATGCCAGGAAAGAGCAGTACAGATGTAATATTTGTTCTGAAAGTGTTGTTGGAGAAATACAGAGAAGGTCAGAAGGAGTTGCATTGTGTCTTTGTGGACTTAGAGAAAGCATATGACAGGGTGCCTAGAGAGGAGTTGCGGTATTGTATGAGGAAGCCGGGAGTGGCAGAGAAGTATGTAAGAGTGGTACAGGATATGTACGAGGGTAGTGTGACATTGGTGAGGACTGCGGTGGGAGTGACAGATACTTTTAAGGTGGAGGTGAGATTACATCAAGGATCAGCTCTAAGCCCTTTCTTATTTGCAGTGGTGATGGACAGGTTGACAGATGAGATCAGACAGGAGGCCCCGTGGACTATGATGTTTGCAGATGACATTGTGACATGTAGTCAGAGTAGGGACCAGGTTATGGAGACCCTGGAGAGGTGGAGATATGCTTTAGAGAGGAGAAGAATGAAGGTCAGCAGGGCTAAAACAGAATATATGTGTGTGAATGAGAGGGAAGATAGAGGAATGGTGAGGATGCAGGGAGCAGAGTTGGTAAAGGTGGATGAGTTTAAGTACTTGGGATCAACAGTTCAGAGTAATGGTGAGTGTGGAAGAGAGGTGAAGAAGAGAGTACAGGTAGGGTGGAATGGGTGGAGAAGTGTGTCAGGAGTGATTTGTGAAAGACGGGTACCAGTAAGAGTGAAAGGGAAGGTCTACAAGAGGGTAGTGAGACCAGCTATGTTATATGGGTTGGAGACAGTGGCATTGACGAAAAGGCAGGAGTCAGAGCTGGATGTGGCAGAGTTAAAGATGTTAAGATTTGCACTGGGTGTGACTAGTATGGACAGCATTAGGAATCAGTATATTAGAGGGTCAGCTCAGGTTGGACAGTTTGGAGACAAAGCAAGAGAGGCGAGATTGCATTGGTTTGGACATATGCTGAGGAGGGATGCTGGGTATATTGGGAAAAGAATGCTAAGGATGGAGCTGCCAGGTAAGAGGAAAAGAGGAAGGCCTAAGATAAGGTTTATGGATGTGGTGACAGAGGACATGCAGGCGGTTGGTGTGAAAGAGCATGATGCAGAGGACAGGAAGAAATGGAAACAGATGATCCGCTGTGATGACCCCTAACAGGAACAGCTAAAAGAAGATGATGATGACTTATTCTTCTGCTTAGCTATCTTAACCTCTGTAGAATAAATTCCATGAAGTACTTGCCAAGAGTCTGTCACTGCAGGGGGACTCAAATCCTTCTAATGATGAGTAATAGTCTTTTTTATCACCAAATGCATGATATGCAAAATGCTACAACAATGACGTTTTAGAGTAAAGCCGTATACAGTGATGTCTCAACTGGTTGCCTCTTCTAATGCATACATTTTCTCTGTCCACTACCCAACACTCACCCAAAAGTCTCATATCTTATCACAGTGCTACACTATATGTTCCCAAGTTGCATTTATTCCACTAAAATGACAGCACCAACAATATGGCTCTGATACTGACAGACAGCAGTGAACCTGACACAGGATTATAAAAAGATTGTGGAAGTACTTCCAGGCAAAATACCTGCATTATGGGGATATGATTCACCTTGACAGGATTTTTAACCTAGAGATAGTGCTTTCATCTTTAAAGTCTGCTGTCATCTCTCTGCAGTACAATTGCCTAAGTTCCAGTACTGGGTTGAAGTATTCAGTTACCAATAAGATTAAATCCCAGTGAAGTCCATCTGTCTTTTAGCTCCCTATGTCTCTTGGCCATGATAAAAGGGAAGGAGAATTGAATTCGTTAGTATAGACATCTGCTGGTTGTTGCCCTCATGTCCAAAAATGAAATATCTGATTATAAAAGATAGTACATTTACTAGGCTGAGAATACTCAAGAAAAAGGTTTGAAAATGCTTAAAGTCTGCTGACATACAACTGTAATGTTAACAAAGCCCTTTCTGAAGCTACTGCCATACTGGAAAGGATTGCTGAGGTATGGAAAATGTAGGATATGCTTCAAAGGGAAAAAAATAACATTGTTAAAGCAGCAGAGAGCAATATTTTCCTTAAAGTTGCTGAAACACCTTGGTATATAGTATTTTAATACTGGGAAGCGCCAGTAGTAATATGTGTTCTGTAAACTCCCTGGACTATAGTATACAATAATGAGTACTACACCCTGCGTTCAGCTTAATGTAAGTTGGATGATGGGGTTTGTAATGTGGGGAATATATTATCATATGGGAGCCTCTTTGAGATAATCTAAAAATAATTCTCCAGTCTCACCAAACTCCTTCTGTCATGATGTACACTCTGGTTTCCCAGTAATGACGAATGTCAGCATCAGCGACACCAGGATACACCAACATTTTAATAAAACAGGTAACTTTTATTCCATTCAAGATGACACCTTAGGGGTGTCCAACCTTTTGGCTTGCTGGGGCCTCATTGAGTGAACAGAAATAGTCTTGGGGCCGCATATAAAATATATCATATAGTTAACTATTTCGTTGCTCCGGAAGACCACAATCAACCTCCTAGCTGTACTGTAGGTGCATTTGAACAATGAATAAATGTAATAAATGCCTAATATTTGCCTTAAAATTCTAATTCTCATTCTAATTCTCTAATCTAACAGTTAACTCTAACATCTTAGTTAATTATATATATATATATATATATATATATTTATTTTTTACAAATAAACAGATATTCATTACAGCACTAGCATTTCTCACTGGGAAAACCATTCCAGCAGTCCAACTACGTAAAATGTCAACATCAGCAGTCCTACAATACTATAATCCACAAAAATAACCCAGCAAATTTGCAATAAAGTAAAGAATTCACATTACTGACTTAAAACAATTCTGAATTAGCTACAAGAGGGTCTCACCCAAACAAATAACTGGTGCCAGAAATATGGCCTCAAGCTAAATGCCAAAAAATGCATCATCATCCCCTTTGAGGAGAGTGATGTCCCCACAAATTATCACATTAATAACAATGTTGTAAGCATACAATCAGTCGTATGGTACTTGGGCACCCAGGTTGATAGAAACCTGACTTTTGACCACCATGTTGTCTCCATTGTAAGGAAAGCTTTTTACATGGCCCACTTCATCAGTAAGGGTATCTCATCCAGGGACAAGGAGGTCATAACATCCCTGTATTCTTCCTTTACAAGAGCCATTATTGAGTGCAATGCCCCTTTTGGCATGTGCCTCAGCAAAACACCTTGCCAAAAGAAAGACTACAACCATTTCTGACAAAAAAGGTCAAAGGACTAAGTTCACTATGTTATCCAAACAGACTAAAAAGCTTCTCGCTTTCCTCTGTCTCTCACTGGCCCCTATAAATGTCATCATTGGTTTGCTTTCCAGGCTAAGAAAGATCCTGCCTTAAGAGACTTCCTCTACCTCAGAAATACTGGTTATACTGAAAACGCTCACTACAAAGACCACAGCCTTCACTGCAACATAAACAAGCCACTTTTTATTGACAGGTTCTTGACATAAAAACCTTCAACTTCTGTAAAAAGCTCCTCTCATTATCAAACAATGTAGTTCAGCAACACAATGGCTGGATGGATAGACATAAATGCAGTCCTTGGGTAAGTAGCATAGCCTTCATCAAACCAGATGGAAAATCCATATACTAACCTTTCCCAGCTGAATGGCTAAGATCTAATATTGGTTACTCAAGTCTAGTTACCCAAGAAGAGGGGCATGTTTAACTAAGAATTCCATTTGCAAAATTATATTCAGTATACATATTAAATCTCTCTCTCTCTTACACACACACACACACACACACACACACACACACACACACACACACACACAAACACAAAAGCCCCTACTTGTAAAATAGGCAACCTCAGTAATCACATGACATCCACTTACTGAATGAAATTGTCTGGAAGTCAAAATATCTGAAAAAAAATCATAATAGAGATGGATTCATCTATGTAATTTCCCACCACCAAAAGGACCATCAATAAATCAACAAAACTGCTCGGCAAAAAGTAAATCAATAAGAAAACCATAAACTATAATGGTACATACTGGTGTAAATGGTTTACTATCAGATTTGCGAACGTCACTCGGTCGAACGTTGTATAGACGAACGCATAAGGTCGGAAACACAAATGTCGAAGGCAGTAAAATCAATCGAGGAATGGTTTTACCATGGGTCGAGGTAGGGAGGATGTTTGTAGTAGGGTATTATACTGTACACCTACCTCGACCCATGGTAAAACCATTCCTCGATTGATTATACTGCCTTCGACATTTGTGTTTCCGACCTTATGCGTTCGACTATACAACGTTCGACCGAGTGACGTTCGCAAATCTGATAGTAAACCGGTGTAAACATATAACTTGTGTCAATCCCCAGGTTAATCCATACCAAAAGATTGTTTCAGAGCTTCAGCTATGTACAAACAGCTTTCTCCTAAAAACTTTACTCATTGATATTTGCCTTGCTGTAATTATAACTGTAACAAAAATGTTTGTTTATTCTGTACATCAATGATTCTCACTGTTGCGAGATGTAATCTCTGCCATATTGTATGAGTACTACATCCATAATTCGCTCTCTCTCTCATATATTGTGTTATTATTGGAGCTTTTCTCCCCGGGCCTCTGTTGAAAATGGACCTGTGTCCAGTTGGACTTTCCCGGTAAACAAATGTAAAATAAATAAAAATAAACTTCCCTCCAATCTAAAGCCATTTGACATTCAGACATTTTAATTTGTGCAGAAGTTACTCACAGACTGACAGTTTACTGAGCTGTAATGCTGACCTTCACTTTTGAAAAAAAAACAAATTCCCAGACTTTGTCAATAGCTCAAAGTGTAGAGAGGATTATTTATTTATTATATATTTATTTATTTTTGGAAAACATCTTTAAAACTGTTAAATTTATTACACACCCAGAAACACAGAAAAGTTATTGTGATTATGTAAACCACAGACTGCTGCAAGAAATCAAAGTCACGTTAGCACTCTATGCTTATGTCCGAACAGATGAATCATACCTGTCAATTCCAAAATAAGTAAAGTAGCTTAATAAGAAGGTTATTTACAAGGTTACATGGCAGTTTATATTGGAAATAAGCAGAGATATTAAAAAGGCTCTGTTTTTCATAATTATGCCGAAAAGTCTTCCAAGGTAAATACAACTTCTGGTTTAGTATGGAACCATACCTCTCAACCTTAGAGCAGGAAATCTGGATAAAGCGAAAAATAAAAGTGGGACACAGGCCCAAAAATAGTCATGCATCACAGACACCATTGAAACAACTGTAGCTGCAAACATTATACATCGCTTATAATCTTTCTATCCCATTATTGTCAGTTAAACATTATATGGCTCATTCAGTCCTGCCTTCTTTTGCATCAAAGAAAACCATGCTTTGAAATGACAAATGCATTAAAAATAATAAATAAAACACATTACATCAACATCCTGCAACTTCCTACCTGCAAGCAACCACAGAGCTTTCACTGAAACTAGGGCTGCTTGTTTCCCCAGAATGACAGCTCTCCCTAATTAAGTCTAACGGTATACAATCTACCAGTATCTGGACTACCTGAAATAAATTAAATTATGGCCTGTAAATTGAAAGTACACTTTGTTTAATTAAACTATATTTCTAAGCCCACTTACTGTATTTTTTCAGTAACATCCCAATATCAATTTCCAGGTCACTTTACAAGACATTGGCAGTGGTAGACTTGGCATCCTTCAGAACCCCACAGGCCCACGCTTATTCATTGTCCATTAAATGTAAATATCCATCCACTGTAAATGGCAAGAAGCTATGTCTTAAAAAATCTACTTCTGGCATGCGTACCCAAGTATTAGGTTTTGAAACAAACAAACATATTCTCCACTGTCAGTAAGTCTCTGTCTTTAATAATTATCTACTGTTGCAGCACTCCCAACACATAAGCATACGCATACACACTAAAATCCCCAACATTTAAAAAATGACATTGTGCCCACTTGATTTGCCAGTATTGATCCGCCAAAGCTATGCTTACTGTTGTCCAATCTACCACTGCTTAGAACCCACCAATGAAACAACAGTACTAGGTACTTTTTTGTTTGTCTGAAAAAACAATACAACTTTATATGCTACAGTCCCACATAGTCAGTCCACTACTGACCCATTAACCCTAGGCTGCTGTCTCATTCTTACTCCCTGGAACTGCATTACCTTGGATGACTACTTTTATTTCCTAAGCAAAAGACACAAATTGGAAGATGAGGCAAAACTCCAGACATTCTTTGAAAATCCACACAGTTAAGAGGTATGAGTTTATGTACAATACAACACTCTCCATGTCAGGAAAGCCACAATTTAATGAAAGTGTACTCTTAATGTATAATATATTTGTGAGCTAACTTGTCTGTGTTCAGTAGGTAGACTGATCATTGTTAGCCTCTTTGTGCATGCGTCTCTGTCAGTCATGCACACATATGCACACATACACACACACTCTTCTTCTACTTTCACACAGTCAATTCTACTTTCATGCATGCACTCACTCACTCCATACTTACCTATTAAGACAGGCAATTGCTGTCCCTTTCAAAGGCAACAGCGACAAATCCATACATGAGTCCCTCTTCAGCGAGAACACACACACTAATTGTTCGGTGCAAAATAATGGCGTAAACACACTGACCCTTTCTTGGCTCAAAAACAAAACTAGAAGGGTGCTTTGGCGCATGCGCACACCATTAGCATTACAGGTCATGGGAGCGAAAAACACAAAACAAAAAAAGTGTTTTGGGGCATGCGTACATCGATGTTGCAGTTAGAGGTTGAGGGCCGCATGGAAGAGCTCTGAGGGCCGCAGGTTGGACGCGTCTAGAGGAAATTATGTTTCCAGTCCAATCATTATGTACACACTGGTCTGGCTGCTAGGATCTAGAAACACTGCATTTTGGGACATACATTCTTAAAATGGTTATGCTATATACTTAAAGTTGCAATAGTTGTATTACATATTCACAGTATATACAGGCCCCATTAGCACTGCTTGCTTACCATCATATCCCCACTTCTAAGGTAAGATAACCCTCTCGTTGTTGTTATGCAGAACCGATGTGGTCACAACCAATGCAAACATATATTCAGTGTTCTGGACTGAATCTATCAATGCATATATCAATTTTTTGCAATTACAATTAACATGATTATGAGACAACATTTGTCATAAAAATACTAGAACAAAAAAATACAATTCCAAAGGAACACTCGGGTGTAGCAGTATAAAGTAGCTAAAATTAGCTGTAAGTAAACTGTAGATGAACACTAATAGGTGCCTTAAAAGTAAATTTATTTGAGCGCACTTTCGTCTAAAGTAACAAGACTTCATCAGAAACATTTAAATGACAAAAGCAGTAGTGCTTTTATATCTTACAACAGATTGAATAATTGCCAATCAATGAAAATACTTCCCTCTCATTATTTAAAGAAACATTTCTACTGTTCACAGTTCATCCATTTAAAAGCACCCTTTTAAACATCTATACTTTACTATTTAAAATACTACCTGAATATATTTAATATAAACTTTACTAAGCCATTAGTTAAAAACTTTTACAAAAAATTGTGCATTAATGTAAACATTGTATGAAAAAACATTATTAAAAAACATAATATAAAAATATTTACAACTTGAATGAATGGTATTTTAAAACAGGCATAGTACTACATGTTTTGTTTATACCTGGAAAATGGGTGGAGTTCAGTCTTATTTGCCACTTTAACTCTTCCCTTTCCAACCTATTTTTCCAATCACCTCCCCTGTGGTCATTACCTAGGTTCTCCAAAATACCAAAGTGGAAGGTTTTACAGGAGTTATTATTCCTGAAATGTTTATAAAGAGCATTGTTTTCGTCCTCATGTCTAATAGCATAAATATGTTCATATATCTGTCTGCGCAGAGCTCTCTCAGTTTTCCCAATGTAAAACTGCTGACAGTTCTGACAGACAGAAAGATAGACTAGCTGTTTAGAACCACATGAGCCTCTCTTCAAATATACTTTCCTCTTAGTTGTCCCTATCTCCACCCAATCGACATTTAAAATATATGAACAGTAAGCACAAGAACCACATCTCCTAGTTCCTCCGTATATATCATTTGTCTTTATGGGATGTTCTAGTAAATATTTAAGGTTATTACTAGTTTTGAACACAAAACAAGGTTTTTTTCCCACAACATCCATTAAACTTTCTTCACCCTTAATCATCACCCAATTTCTCCGATTTGTTGGATGTCCTTCACCTGGGAACCATAAGTCAGTACCATAGATTGTGTATAATTTTGTTTATTACTGTCCCCAATTTGTTCGACTTCATTTTTTGAACACTCAATAGGTTTCCCCAATAGGGGTACATAAATACTAGAGCTTAGTCCTTTCAAAACAGTATTTGTTTTGGTTCAATTTCATCCCAGAATTTTTAATGGTTTAGAGCTCTGCCTTTAACCTCATATTAAAACTCTCTTTATCTTCTCTATTGCAAAAACAATACCATCAAACCCTTTCAGTATTTCGGTCATTTTATGCTGGAACAGTTTATATGTTCAGATTATACCAAATGGCAGTCTGTTGAAACAGAACATTCCCACTGAAGTAATGCAGGTTTCTAGCACATGGCTATCTTTTTCTAAGGATATTTGCCAAAACTCATTGAAAACATGTATTGTTGAAAACACTTTATCATCAATTAATTTAGGTACTATGTCTTATATTGTTGGTAGAAAGAACCTTCCTCACACAACTGCATCATTAAGCTTCTATAATCAAAACATATTCAAACACACTGACATTACTCTTCATCACTGGGACCATTAGCATACAAAACTCAGCTGGATCAATTCACTTTTTGTATATCAAAGCTTTGTATTTTTTTGAATTCTGCCTCTACGTTAGACAGCATAGGAAATGACTCACTTCTGGGAGCGGTTAAGACATATGGAACAGCATTCAGTTTTAATTTAATCTGGTTCACAGTTATGCAGACCAACTTCACCAAACGTATCCATGCTGACCTCAGTTATTTCTGTCGGGATCCTATTATGTAAGCGAACGCTTAAAGCTGCGAACACTGTTTAATCGAACGTGTTTACCCAAAATGGAAAAATTCTGAAAGCATGGAGCAGCAATTTTTTTACCTGGGGAAAAAAATCGCCGATCCGTGTGTTCAGCATTTTGGATTTTCTAAGTGTTTGGGTCGATTATACAACGTTCGCAATTTCAAGCATTCACTGATATAATAAAAACCCTTTTCTGTCAGTTATTTCATCTTGCATGCCACAGCTCTGCTCAATGAATTTACAACCCCTTCAGTACATAAACCAAGAAAAAACTGTGCCCTTTCCACACAGAAATGGCTAGAAATCTACAAATGTAGTTGTTTTTTGCCTGCAGAGCTGCATATTTCAGAATCTACTTCATGTAACTGCAGACACTTTCAGAAACTTCTGTACATAGCCATGTGACACTGCAGTACCAACAGCCACTGTATAAATCTTAAAGCTCACTGGAGTTCCATGAATAAGTTTCACTTTTCAGTATGATTCTGTATTAGACTCGCTAGTGACTTTCCCCAGAAAAAATGCTTTTCTCAGCATTATTTCCAGCTTTATTTTCCAAAGCAATTTCTTTAGCCAACTTTGCCTTACAAATGACAGTAAAATATCCCAGATTTTTTCATTTCTTATACCTTCTGCCTTATGTCACGTACTTCTCTGACTCAGCATTGTAATTACCAAGTTTAAACATGCTCTGCTTCTCGCACATACACTTAGTTTGACCAGAATTACATCTCTGTTTAAACTTTCAATTCTCTCTGTATTTTATGAATCTAGGACTATTTACCGAAATCCAAATGCTTACGCACAGTTTCGCGAAAGTGCTTTTTACCGAAAATGCACTTTCGCGAAACAGTAGTAAAAAAATAAAAAACAAACTTAAAAAAAATAAAAAACAACAGTAATCATGTTTATGCAGGGGGACAAGCCCCCCCCCCCCTGCGCCCCCTCACTCTCCCTACTTTTATATTCCCACTCTGAGATCACACTACAGTGGGGAAAACTGAATATTCCCGTATGCCCACTGTGCTGCGATTTCACCAACAGCCCTTTTGCAATGTTATTTTTACCTTTTTTTATTTCTCTTTCACGAAAGCATTTTCGGTAAAAAGCACTTTCACGAAACTATGCGTGAGCGTTTGTGATTCGGTAAACAATCCTGTACCCATATTTTACCTCTCACACTAATCAATAGCTATACTGCAATTATCATTCTACTTAATTTTTCAGCCATTCTGCCTCTCTGGCGATTTGTAGAACTTTTTCTAAATTTTTAAATCCACTTCTATTTGTAACTGTAGAGACACTTCAACATCTCCCAGCCAAATAACAATTCTGACTCCAATTTGCTCATCTTCCTTGCCAGTAAACCGACAGTTTCAGCTAATTTATATAAGAACCTTACAAAAGCTTCAACACATTGATTTTTGGCTTGCACACATTTGTAAAAGCATGCTCTTTTGTGTATTATATTTCTTTTTGGTACACAATGTCACTGAACTTACTAATTACTGACCCAAGTATAATACTCTGGCCCACTAAGAATGAAAAGCAACTGCAGATTACCTCTACTTCATATGCAATAACATATCTATCTGGATTTCTTCTTTCTCTATCTGACTTGGTCACCACTCTAAATTATGCAATCATTTTCCTCCAGGCAGACTAGCTATATGTATTTGAGAGGTGAAATTAACCAGGTGGGTTAAACATCATTTTTATCGGTTTAATATCAGTTGTGTGAGTTAATGCATTAGCAAACGAAATGAGCGAAAAAAAAAAAAAAAACAACTGCAAGAAATGTTGAACTCGGAAGTGGAGAATGTCAAATTCGACATCTTTTGAACATTCTCCAGACTTCCGCAAGTTGAACTATTCCTCAAAACACAGAGAAGAACCTTTCTCCAGTGGGGCAAGCCCCCCTGCACCCCACCATACCCCCTTCTACTTATATATATATATATATATATATATATATATAAACTCTGAGATCACACTACAGTGAGGGAAAGGATACATTTCCCGATCCCCACTCTAGTGAAATCTGCTTTGAAATTTACAATAGCGAATGCATTTCAACATTTTTCTTTCGGTGTTTCCTAATGTTGAATTGGGTGTTCAGACTTACGTAACTCGAACAAAGTCGATTGCCTTTTGATAGTAAATCATTTTTATCAAATATCTGGTTTTCTTAGGATGAGCACCCTAATATTGGTAAAAGAACCATTTCATGAAATAAAATGATTTCTATGCATGAAACAGTTGAGCCCTCTCTGAACTTGACAGATATTACTTAGATTGTCAGAGTGGTTTTCTATCTGGAACGCTGCTTCCATTAATAATGCATGAATAAATTCTTGGATCTCACATCTTACAATGAAGCTCATCTTTGGTTATCCAGTAATGCTGAAGGCAGTGTCAGTAACATCAGGATACACCAGCATTTTAATAAACAGGTAACATTTATTTTGTACAAGATGACAGCCCAGTAAAAACAATAACACATTTCAATCATTACGAACAAATTGGTCTCTGTGTTCTAGATGCAATGCATTACGGGATGCATGCATTCTTAGAAATTATGTATACAATAGTCCTAATGTGGCAATTGCTATATTAGATATTCACACTATGCACTGATTCTAGCAGCTGTACTTATTTCTCATCATGCTTCCCACACCAACGCCTTTACTTCAGCAATTGCCAAAGATGCTGCCTTCCTGGCTTGTCGATACCCATCAGTCAAATCGAGAGATGTCTCTACTAGCGTTGTACAGGAGGCATCTTTCTTTAACCTGGATGCTTCTATTACCATTGGAGTCTACCACCAGGTTCTAAGGTTACCGCCATAACAAACACCAACCACATTTCAGCCACAGGTCTTTACTGCCACCTCAGCTACTGAGGTCGTTAACAGTTTCCAGTTAGACTTCACATCTTCAACCTCTTCAGGTACAAAGGAGAAGCTCTTCCTTAGGTAGGAAATGAACTCTTCATGCAAAAAGCATCAACTAGGCATTTCTAAGTTCACAGTGCAAATTGCAAATCAAATGTACTCAAACAGATATGACATTATAAACGTAGATGGCACTGATGGTGTTAGAGAAGCAGTGTTATATGAAAGAGCTGTGGCAACAATCAATCAAAATTGCTGACATTAGCCTAACACACACAGTGCATGCTTTACAATATTTTAAGTTTTGTACCTTTTCGGTTGCTATTCTGTTTCTAAATATTCCCAATATGACAATGCCAGGAATATTACCTGATGAAGGGAATACTGCCCGCACATCAGCACGCACAGAAAAAAAAGCTCTGATCATGTAACAGGATAATTTAATCGAGCACTGTGTTAAAATGATCTTCGAAGTAATCCCAGCATTTATGGAGGTTGCAGTAGGCTAACCAGAAGGGAACGGGGCCTTGATGGTACTGCCAAAACGCTGTTTGTTGTGTAAGTAGTGAAAATGGGGGGAATATTATGTGAAAGCCTGAAGGGTTAGTGAGCCATTTGCTTTTATGATCTATGCTTCTGTTTCTATTAAAATCCTATCAAATATTACATCTGATCTGTCAATTGCTTTTATTACATTAGCCTGATAACTTCAAAATTTGCCCCAGTAATCCATTTTGAACATGACATCATTAGAGACCAATATTTGCTCTCTCATTAAGTTACAGAGGCACATGGCATGCCTCTCAACTGTCTCTGATTTTACAGAACGTCCCTTATTTTGCCTCATATTTTTCTCCAGTCATTTGTAAAATTGTTATTTATTTTACATCTGTTAACTGGGATTGTCTGACTGAGCAAAAGCCCTTTTTCAACAGAGGCCCTGGAAGAAAAGCTCCAAAACAGTTACAAAAAATATAACCGTTACAAACGCAGTTAACATTATAATCATTCATAATAAAACTTGTAGAACAGTTATCATATATATGCAGTAACAATTATCTATAAAAATGTTATGAAGAATACTGCAGGAGTAGGAAAGGAGACAGTGTTAGGTAAAAAATGATGAAGTAGACTAGTTTAAGTTGTAAATGTTTTGGTATAGAGAAGAAATGATGGTAAGGCAGAGGAAGTTAGGTTTGTTATTTAGTGAAGGCATATTCAAGAAGGCTGAGAACAGGTACAAATACAGTGATGTTTTATGTGCTCTTTAGTGACTAGTTTGAATACTTTAGGATGTGAAAGTGATCTAACGTCTTGTGGGAGTTTGTTCCAAGCAATAGAGGGATGGTAGCTGTATGTAATGGCTCCTATTTTGGACTTGGGCTTGTAGATTTGTAAGAGGTCTTGGGTGGAGATCCTGAGTAGTTTGGATGGGACATAGTGGGAGATTATGGTGCCTAGTTCTGGACTGTAGGATGGTGAATAAATAATGGTGTGTATAATTTGGAGCTGAGACAGGAGTAGGAGGTGTGGTAGTTTGAGCCAGTTTAGATGTTGGAGGGAGATACAGTGAGATTTGAAGGTTTGTTGTGCAGCAAATCTGGCTATTTTGTGATAGGTTGATTCGTGTTGATCTTCACCGAGGATTATAGCTAGTCAATCTAATCAGTTAAGCGTTTCATGCTTCATATTGTTCAGAAATTGCATGCTGATGCAAAATATGTTGTTTTATTAACTTTTAAAATGAATTAGAATAAAAGAATACACACTATCAATGATTTTGGGCCTTTTCCCCCTCTTCCACTGTTTCTGGCTTTGTCCCTGATTCCTAAGCAAATAAGTTGAGAGCTATGTGACATCCCTGATATCATACTGCTATTTTCCAATTATGTAAACTGATACTGCACCTTAGATAGGCCCTTGAAATGTAAGTATATTTCTGTAGGATGTGTGGGTAGACCATCTGACCTTCTATATTTGTTAAATTTATGATTCTCTGCCTTCATCATTGCTCTTCTTCATCAGCATGTATGGAACTATGTTTACCTCCTCCTGACCTATAATACATGGATTTGCACGACTGCATAACCCACTTATGAAGGTAAACCATATATAGCTAATATTTTGTATAAGGTTCTTTTCTGGCAATATACTCAAGCACATTTTATTGTAACATTGTAGTTTAATTCTTAGTGCAGCCTCAAGAGTGGTACCTCATATGCAAGTGAAGTCAGAAAGAGGTAGAGGCCTTACTTCTTATTCATCTGTGTGAAAAGTCATTTAACAACATTTCTTTATTCTCACTCAGACACTACTTACTTCTCTTCTTTATAAAGGCAATCTAATCTCTTCATAAGTCCTCTTACCTTCTTCTATCTGTTTTAAAACGTTCTTTACATCTTTTGTTATACTCTTAGCAATTTTTAAGTCTTAGGCAGGAATGACAGGGTTACAGTGAGCAGTAAGGTTTGCAAAGATGCAAAGTCTACATGACTATCCCATTTTTTTTTTGTTACCAGAGGGCTGTGACAACAGTGGATGTGACTGGGGTGCTGGTAGAATAACAACATCTGCTAGATGTAATTTTGCATTTGACACCTGCAACAGGAGAAACCAGAAAATTCCAGCTGTTTTATCATCACACTTCCATATATGTATACTGCTCTTTTGGTGGAAGAGTGCTGTCATCAGACATGCTGTAGAATATGCAGGCTGTGCCTTCCCAGTATCTGTAAGCCACTGTGAAAATAAGGAGCAGGGGAACTATCTGAAGGGCTCAGTAGATGGCTGCTATCCTAACTTTCTTAGTTAAGATGTAAAGGAGAATGATAGGGGGAGAACTCCAGAAAGTGAAGCAGAAATCTCTGATAATTACAGCTGAAGCAGTTTGCAACGCAATCTGGTGCTCTCATTTAGCGTGAGATGATCATCGCTCAGCTGCGTCTTGAATTATAAAATCAATCAGAAATGTGTAATCAGCTGTAGAGAAAACAAATGCTAAAACAAAGACATCCAATAAGATGAAAAAAAATGGCAGAGAAGGTGTTTAATTCACTAACTCACACCACTGTAAATTAAAAGCTACTAATCAAGCAGCATTTTCCTCAGTAAAGTTTAACAGAAACAGCATAATTAAAGCCATGTCCTTTACTAGAGTTATGTAATAACTGCCACTTAAGCTTGGCTTATAAAACCTTAGTATCAGTTGAATTAACTCTGATTTGACTTAAGCATCCTTTCCTTTAAAATAAAAAGGATTTTATATTTTCTTTCCTGCTCACATACATGTTTTCCAATGCATTGTTTAGATTTAGTTGATTCATATTTTGCATGTGCTTCACTTTGTATTTTGTATTTACTAAATGAATTAATGGTCTTCTAAACAAACGACAGAAGGATTAAACCCAGATAAGTGTTCCAAACTACAGACAGTTGCTGTGGCAGAAAAGTGCAGGGAAAATAACAGCAAAATTAGAAGGGAAACTGAGCATTACTGTTGCAGATGTGCTTGGTCAACGTGTACCAGGAAAGCAGTTGGTGCTCAGAAAATATGCACATGAATACTTTAGTTGGTTCATTTCTGTTAGTTTGGTTTATATCAAACATGTAATTTATATAATGTAATTTATATATGTTAAAGTTTTCAGGTTACAGTTTTTACTATGATTTTATGCGATTGTTTACAGTTTTGAATGTATTAAAATCAATAAAATTGTTTTGAAAAAAAAAAGAAAATATGCACATGAGATAGACATCCTGAACAAAACCACTGTGTCAAAATACAGCTGTTTGCAACTGTTATGGGTGGGCATATGCAAAGCTGAATGTATTCCTGTAACATTGTCAGTGTTACACATTTTTAACACTAATTTTAACATATTCATCACATGACGGTATTCAAAATAGCATACCACTGCCACTAGACAACCCCAAAGGGAGATTCACCAGTCCCTTTACAATAGTTTCATGTTTATTGTGCATCCTTTGGAGTACAAATTTGCTATGTCAGTGAAGAGGTGAGGTGGGGTTCCTTTGATGGCATGTTGTAAAATGTTGCCCTACAAGGCAGAACATTAGTAAAGTTATTTAAAAAATATTCATTAAATTATACTCACTTTATGAGGTCACTGTATTAAGTTTATGGTATCACTGCATCATTTAATATTGATTAGAGGTTTCATTGTTACCACATACAAGTACATTTTGAAAGAAAATTGGAGAATGGCTGTGGCAAAGTTCATAAAGAAGAATACATAGATACTACAGAGCCATTTGGGCTCAAAATATTAAAAGGTGAACATGTTATGAACATTTGTTGAATGATTCGTAAAAAATAAGACAATAAATAGGCATACATGTATCAGTTTAAAACTGGATCCTGAGAAGTAAAGACAGAACCCTTGTTTAGCAAAAAAAAAAAAAAAAAAAAAGGACTATATATAGGTTCATAGGTGTGTACTAGGCTAATGGCCCTGGAGCCTTTACAAGCCTAGCCCATAGGATTACCCTGGTATCGATCGTGCCACCTGATCTTAGTTCCCACAAGTGAGGTGCCATTCCACTCCGTAGTTCATGTAGAACACATTCAGGGATGTTGTCAGGTCCCATAGAAGCTGTATTCTTGGCCTTGAACAGTGCTGTTTTAACCTGTGCAGCAGTAATACTGGGTGCCTGGCAATCTACTAGTATTGTGACTGGTACTTTGGGGGGGAGAGGGGTAAAGCTGGCACTGAAAATGTTGGCCAGTATATTGGCAATATATATTGGCTCAGCATAGGAGGTACCATTGTGCAGTAGCTCAGAGCAAATATGGGTATTGCCGTGGAGATTCTTTACATAACTATAGAAGGCCTTGTGGTTCTCTTTACTATCTGCTGCAATTCTGTTTTCATACCAAGCTTTAGAGGATTTGATGAGGGGTCTCAACTTTTTGTTGTGGCTGATAAGGGAGTTTATCCAGTCTTGGGACTTCACCTTATTCCGCATCAGTTTCCTCCTACTGTTGTAGAGTTTGTTTATGGCAGGGGACCACCGGATTGGCTTGCTTTTTTGGAGGAGAGTGCCTTGGTTCTATTGGGTATGGCGTAATCCATGCATTTGTGTACGTGTTTGTACAGTGTATTGGTGTATGATTCGGTAGTCATGCAAGTATTCTCCATTTGCATGGGTGCCGTGAAGTTACGCACCTCTGTTTTTTGGAGCCCAAAGTTAGCTTTGGAGAAGTTTTTTATGGTGGTTACCTTTGCGGGGGGTGGGAGGGATGTTGATTTCCAAGGTGATTAGTCTGTGGTCAGATCTAACCAGAGAGGAGTTGACTATTGGTGTAGAGCAACGTTCGCCCATGTTAGTAATGACCAGGTCAGTGATGTTGCTACCTCTAGTGGGAGTAAGAACGAGCTGGTTCAGGGCATTGGAATTAATGAATTCCAGGAAACATTGGGCAAGTGTATTGGTGTGTGTGAGTAGTTTTCCCAGTTAATGGAGGGGTAGTTGAAGTCACCCAGTATGACAGTGTTAGGCAGGACCCTAATATTCTTCAGGGTGCTTAGAAACATGGAGTGCAAGTCTTGGGACATGGTTGGGGACCTATAGCAGGCTATGACCTGAATTGCTGTCTTACCCATTGTTAGCTGCACCTAAAGTATCTCTGATGCGTTATGTTGGGCTACCAGTCTGGAAGTCTGCACATCCTTTATGAATATGGTAACACCACTGCCTTTGGAGCTTTGGTCCAAGTCCTGGGGCCGAACGTTGTGGACTGAGTTATAACCTGATAGTGCAGGGGTGCTTTCTGCTCCCTTGAACCAGGTCTCTGTTACAGCACAAATGCCAATGTTCTCCATTTTAAGGAATGCTTTGAGCCAAGTGCATTTTGAGATTTAGACTTCTAGTGTTGAGTAGCATAACCCTCAGATTGCATTTGTTTGTAGCTGTTACTGTGGTAATTTGGTCTTTGGAACACCACCTAAAACGGCACTATAGGGGTGGCAAGAGCCTTGGCCAATATCCAGAAGCCCAGGAGTGACAGATGCAGGCCATCTCAGGAAAAGCATCGAGGTCTGTCAATCATGTCATCCCAGGCAGACAGATACTGGATCCCCTTAGCCAACTGTTGAAATCAATCATTTTCTGCTTGTACTGTGGTGTCATTCTGGGTGATGGTAGGATACTGCGCAGGGACAAGGTCATACATACCTGGGCTATATAATCCGAGAGCTCCTCCATGTATCTTTTCATGTAGTCCAGGATAGTACATCTCAGGTCATTCACACCCACATGTACAATGACTGAGTCATATTTGTACCTGTTGTTGAGGGACCTTAGTGCATGCGTTATGTGGTGGATCCTGGCACCTGACAGCCAGATGACTGTTACTTTCTCCCTGTTCAACCTAGTGAGTGGGACATCAATGTGCCTCACTATTGAGTCACCTATGAGTAATGTGTTGGGCATGCTGTTTTGCCTTAGGGGCTTTGGTTGAGGGACACACTGTTTAAGAGAGTTATGTATCTCATGATTAGTCTTGTGTTGTGGTGGTTGAGTGCATTTCTGCCTTGGAGGTCTCTGCTGTTTGGGTAGATTTTTAATGAGAGCCTCCGTAAAGGTGGATGTGTAGTTTGTGTTTTTATGTAAAGGTATTGCTGGTGTGTGTCCTGGAGGGCTATGTGTTCCATGTGGTGTGGTGCAAGTGTTAACCTTCTCCTCTTGACCAGCCATTCCAGTCTTGGCTGGAGAGTGCGTGGCTTCCAATTTGGATCTATATGTGCATCTCTCACAAGTCTGAGTTCACCATGTTAATATAAGAAAGCACAGGGAACTGAACTTTAGACATGCCTGGAGGGGTGGGCATTAATAAGAAGTACTAGAGCTATTTCCTTGTAGATCGTTTAGTGCTGGTAGCAGTTTTGTGTGCTACAATAATTGCTTCAAGAAATCTGGTAAAGTGCTAGACTAATAAGTTAGTAAAGGTGCAGGAGAGGAGAGAACTAGCAGATCCAAGGGAAAAATTGAAGAGCAGACTTTGGGACTGCTCAGAAGCTTACAAACAGTCCTGGATACAGAAAATCTGTATCTGGACTAGACTAGTTACAGGAAAGGCAGGAAAGAAGCACAGACGCAGGCTTTTAAACCAGAAAGTTCAAAGAGATGGAAAAAAAACTGCCCAAATGTCCAATAAACTACAGAAACCACTCCTCTTGTGGTAGATAGGCTACCTAGTGCTTACCACTCCCACTGATAAGCTAGAAGGCTTCCCTCCAACACAGAAAGGCTTGGTGGGCTCAGAGGCTTACATACAGTCCTGGATACAGCAAATCTGTATCTGGACTAGACTAGTTACAGGAAAGGCGGGAAAAGCACAAACACAGGCTTTTAAACCAGAAAGTTGAAAAAGGTGAAAAAACTGCCCAAATGGCCAATAAACTACAATTTCTGGGCCAGAAACCACTCCTCTTGTGATATATTTGTTACCTAGTGCTTACCACTCCCACTGATAAATTAGAAGGCTTCCCTCCAACATAGAAAGGCTTGGGGGGCTAAGAAACATACAAACAGTCCTGGATACAGCAAATCTGTATCTGGACTAGACTAGTAACAGTAAAAGCAGGAAACAAGCTTAGAATTTTTTTTTTTTTACAGAAAAGCACCTAAAACAGCACTAAAAACAATTCAAGTGCAGTGAAAGGTAGCACACTTGCATGTGTAGCAATTTTAAAGCAAATACAGTTTAAATAAATCCAATTTATTCAAACTGTATTCTGAACTAAATTCAGTTATTGTTTTATTCAACTCTGAAGAGTTAAAAAGTGCCAAAAATTATACTTATCAGCTGAGAAGCATACTCAGTCAGAACACAAGGAGAGTCTAGCAAAGTTTTTTTTTTTTTTTTAGCAAAGTGGAAAAAGAGAAAGGAGGAAAAGAAGATAGTTCAAGGTTAAGAACCGGAGTGTGTTGGCCTTCTCAAATGTTCTCTCTGTTTTAGGTAGAATGAACTAATGACATTAGACTGGGAGGAGTGTCCCAGATCACATTTACAGTAGGGGTGGACAACTGCAAAGCCACCAAGTATAAGAACAACCAACAGGTCACAATGTCATAAATGCTAAACGAATTTAGCAAATCTGACATTATTGAAGAGATCATGTGACGTCCATATAGGAGAGCAGGCAACAAACTCCTATACCTTATATCACGTTTTTGCAGGGGGTATAAGTTCCAGTTGAAGCCTTTGGGCACACCTCTCAATTTCTGAGTGCAAGAAATCTGGACAAAGCCTAAAATAATGAGAGTATAAAGGCCAAAAAATAGGGACAAGTTTTAAATATTGCTCTTATAAACTTAGAAAATTGTTACAATAACAACATTTGTGTTAGCATGCATTTTCTGGAGGAGATGAAGTATGAAACTCATGTGTTATTATTTAGTAACTTCAACCCTCAGTGATTTGCCAGAAAACCACAAATTTTAAGAGGAGCAGACCAAAAATATTGTTGTGTCTTTCGGCTTTTCCCAGTTAGGGGTCGCCACAGTGGAATTCCAGTCCGCTAATGATTGGCAGTAGGTTTTTACGTGCTGAGTTGCCGGCCCTGATGCACAACCTTCAACGAAGGTACGCCCATTCATGCATGTCTCTACACAGAAGACGCTCTAGCTGAGAATCAAACAGGACAATATCTTACTGTGAGGCGACAACGCTACCACAGCACCACTACAAAAATATGAGGCACAAATCTGGACATTCTGCAAATATCTGGACAGTTGAGATATATGCCTTTGGGGGAGGGACAGAGCAGGAGAATAATTAAACATGAAAACGAAAGTTTTCTTTATCTCAGAGAGCTACATAAAGAAATATTTATTTGGCTGTGTGGTAAATGCAGTGGATGAACAGAAAGAGCTTTGATTTTTTTGTGTTATGGAATTGTTTGACTGCTGAAGATGAGAGTTCCCAGCCCAACTTTGAAATAGTACAACGTCACATGCAGATTAGGGTATAATCTGCTCAGTACACGGACTGTATGAGCCTGGACCAATTGAAATCCCTCTAATCTGCTCAGTACACAGACTGTATCAGCCTGGACCAATTGAAATCCCTCTAATCTGCTCAGTACACAGACTGTATGAGCCGGGACCAATTGAAATCCCTCTAATCTGCTCAGTACACAGACTGTATGAGCCGGGACCAATTGAAATCCCTCTAATCTGCTCAGTACACAGGCTGTATGAGCCGGGACCAATTGAAATCCCTCTAATCTGCTCGGTACACAGACTGTATCAGCCTGGACCAATTGAAATCCCTCTAATCTGCTCGGTACACAGACTGTATCAGCCTGGACCAATTGAAATCCCTCTAATCTGCTCAGTACACAGACTGTATCAGCCTGGACCAATTGAAATCCCTCTAAGCTGCTCAGTACACAGGCTGTATGAGCCGGGACCAATTGAAATCCCTCTAATCTGCTCAGTACACAGACTGTATGAGCCGGGACCAATTGAAATCCCTCTAATCTGCTCAGTACACAGACTGTATGAGCCGGGACCAATTGAAATCCCTCTAATCTGCTCAGTACACAGACTGTATGAGCCGGGACCAATTGAAATCCCTCTAATCTGCTCAGTACATAAACTGTATGAGCCGGGACCAATTGAAATCCCTCTAATCTGCTCAGTACACAGACTGTATCAGCGTGGACCAATTGAAATCCCTCTAATCTGCTCAGTACACAGGCTGTATGAGCCGGGACCAATTGAAATCCCTCTAATCTGCTCAGTACACAGGCTGTATGAGCCGGGACCAATTGAAATCCCTCTAATCTGCTCAGTACACAGACTGTATGAGCTGGGACCAATTGAAATCCCTCTAATCTGCTCAGTACACAGGCTGTATTAGCCGGGACCAATTGAAATCCCTCTAATCTGCTCAGTACACAGACTGTATGAGCCGGGACCAATTGAAATCCCTCTAATCTGCTCAGTACACAGGCTGTATGAGCCTGGACCAATTGAAATCCCTCTAATCTGCTCAGTACACAGACTGTATCAGCGTGGACCAATTGAAATCCCTCTAATCAGCTCAGTACACAGGCTGTATGAGCCGGGACCAATTGAAATCCCTCTAATCTGCTCAGTACACAGGCTGTATGAGCCGGGACCAATTGAAATCTCTCTAATCTGCTCAGTACACAGGCTGTATGAGCCTGGACCAATTGAAATCCCTCTAATCTGCTCAGTACACAGACTGTATGAGCCGGGACCAATTGAAATCCCTCTAATCTGCTCAGTACACAGACTGTATGAGCTGGGACCAATTGAAATCCCTCTAATCTGCTCAGTACACAGGCTATATGAGCCTGGACCAATTGAAATCCCTCTAATCTGCTCAGTACACAGGCTGTATGAGCTGGGACCAATTGAAATCCCTCTAATCTGCTCAGTACACAGACTGTATGAGCCGGGACCAATTGAAATCCCTCTAATCTGCTCAGTACACAGGCTGTATGAGCCTGGACCAATTGAAATCCCTCTAATCTGCTCAGTACACAGGCTGTATGAGCCGAGACCAATTGAAATCCCTCTAATCTGCTCAGTACACAGGTTGTATGAGCCGGGACCAATTGAAATCCCTCTAATCTGCTCAGTACACAGGCTGTATGAGCCTGGACCAATTGAAATCCCTCTAATCTGCTCAGTACACAGACTGTATCAGCCTGGACCAATTGAAATCCCTCTAATCTGCTCAGTACACAGGCTGTATGAGCCAGGACCAATTGAAATCCCTCTTATCTGCTCAGTACACAGGCTGTATGAGCCGGAACCAATTGAAATCCCTCTAATCTGCTCAGTACACAGGCTGTATGAGCCGGGACCAATTGAAATCCCTCTAATCTGCTCAGTACACAGGCTGTATGAGCCTGGACCAATTGAAATCCCTCCAATCTGCTCAGTACACAGACTGTATGAGCCGGGACCAATTGAAATCCCTCTAATCTGCTCAGTACACAGGCTGTATGAGCCTGGACCAATTGAAATCCCTCTAATCTGCTCAGTACACAGGCTGTATGAGCCTGGACCAATTGAAATCCCTCTAATCTGCTCAGTACACAGGCTGTATGAGCCGGGACCAATTGAAATCCCTCCCCATTTTCTTTGTTCTCTTTTTTCTTAGTAGAAGGTTAATGGAAGCACTTTAATAAGGATGGCAGAAAGTGACGATCAGAGTAAGTGTACTCATTGATTTATTTTAATGTGATTAATGTTTGGGGGCTTATTACATGAACAAAGAGAAGATTTAATTGACAGTGGGATGATCTAAAATGGACCAGTTTTAATCAAATTCCATGCCAAAGGCAAGAGTAACAAGAAAACAACAAATGACATGAAACATTACAAAGCAGACGTGATATTCATAAAACACTGCAATATAATTAACACAGAACCAACATGCATAATCGGTAATTCTGTTGTAGTGCACGGAGTCCCATGATTATGTTTAAAAAGTGGCTAAATTACATCCTGGTTCAGCACTGCTATAGCACAGGACCAGACATTAACAATGCTTAGAGGGGTGCCATGTTGTAATCATAGAGTCTGCATAAAAAGCAGACAGTGCCAATGAGAAAACAGCAGTGGCACAGAAATGCCATGCTGATTTTGTGCAAGGGAGGTAATAAATATGGACAAGCCTTCCCAAAAGCATATCGGGAGACTTGCAATGAGTTCATAAATGGCAGTAATCAAGGAAAGCAGACTGGTCGAAACATCACAGTGAGAAACAGTCACTGTAAATATTGTGGGGTATGTTCCTCACAGCATATGATAGTGGAAAGCTGATAGAAGTTGAAGTGGTAATGAATAATGAGGCAAAATAAAAGTACATGAAATGATTATCATACGTAGTATTGCTTCGGACACTGTGTAGTATTCTTGCACAAAAAAGGAACACAAATGAAATACCTTAACTTGTGAAGAATAGATGAATTTGAAAGCCATTCACAGAATGCAAACACAAATCGTATGACTTATTTATTATTTTTGTTTGTTTGCCACAGTATTGCTCTGACCAAAACTGAACAATTTCAGGCACAGCCTGGTTGAAGACATCAGAGATGAGAAAGAACTATGGATGCACAAATATACATGGATATCCTATTTCCACTGTAATATTCTGAATGTGTAGCAATACTTCTGTGGTGGTGCAGCAGTAGCATTGTTGCCTCACAGCAAGAGGTTGTCCCGTTCGATTCTTGGCTGGAGTGCAGGGAATGCCTTCTGGGTGGAGTCTGCATGTCCTCCCCGCGGTTGGGTGGGCATTCAAAAGACATGCGTAAATGGGCGTGTCTTAGTTGAAGGTTGAACGTCGAGCTGGCGCCTTGGCATTTGTGAAAATCTACTGCCAATCATTAGCGGACCGGAATTCTGCTGTGGTGACCCCTAACTGGGAAAAGCCGAAAGACAACACACACACATTCTGAATGTGTAGCAACTGTATGTTTCAGCTGGAAATTAAAAATTTGGTATGACTTTCTTCAAGCACCCCATTGCATGTGCAGTAGCAAATCCTGACCACACTCTCCTCCCTTATACGTAATCACATTGTTACTACATACATTTTTTGTTAAAGTAATAAAAAAAATTCTGAAAAAGTCACACAGTAACACATCCATTGGGGGTGCTGCCATCACCTGAACCTCCCTCCGCAAGTGTTGCAAGTTAAACAAAGATGTTACTGACATTGTCTTTTATTATTTTTATTTTATTGTGGTTGGAATACACACTTATGTGTCTTTTTATGTTCTTTTTCTTAAATGATGTTTTTTTCATTGTTTGATTATGATGAGGAATGCAAGTGATGGCAGACCCTTTTCTGAAAGTGCACGTTACTCAAAGCAATTCAGTCATCTGAAGGGATGCCCACATCAGCAAAAGTTATGCCAAATTTCTTTGCACAAAATGCACAACACAGTTAACAAATAAACAAAGAAATACAACACAAAGAAACACCTACTAAAAAGAAGGAAATATAAATAAATGAAACAGACAGATAAAATGCTAAGAACTGAATGTGGTTGTAAAACATGCTTCAAAGGCACTACTACTGTAATGTACTCAGTGAAGTTCCTACTTTTGATCCAGAATACACTACTAAACCCCAACAAAACCAGTAGCAGTTAATTGCACCCTCTTCTATTAGTCCTCAATTTTACTGTAATCCTCTGTGCTGTGAGAATAAGCTGCGGTGGTACAGCGGTAGCGTTGTTGCCTCACAGCAAGAGGTTCTCCTGTTTGATTCTCGGCTGGAGTGCCTTCTGTGTGGAGTCTGCATGTCCTCCCTGCAGTCGAGTGGCCTCCGAAAGACATGAGTGAATGGGCTTGCCTTCGCTGAAGGTTGGGCGTCGGGCTGGCAACTTGGCACCATAAAAATCGACTGCCAATCATTAGCAGATCGGAGTTCCGCTGTGGCGACCCCTAACCGGGAAAAGCAAAAAAGACCTCTTGCAGTGTGAATCTAGGAGAATGTTAAAAAATCCAGAATGGCAACTCTAGATCTGGTCATAATAGAATGTCATTCAGAAATCTATCAGAATGACAGGATTTATTTAACATCTGTTTACTGGGAAAGTTTGACTTGGAATGAGACAATTTTCAGAGGAGGCCCAGGTAGAAACAGTCCAGATGCATGTCTTTGCAGTGTGGGAGGAAACCAGAGATATGGCGGAAACCCACACTAATACAGTAAGGATATGCAGACTCCACACAGAAGGCACCCCAGCTGAGAATCAAACCTGAGAACCTCTTGCTGTAAGGTGACAATGCAAACCACTGAACCACTGCACTGTCTGATTTATCTTCAATTTTATCTTAAAATGTCCCTTCAGAATGAGTTAAAGTTTGCACAGGTAGTCTTCAGCAGTTTGTACATTTAATTCCTTTTCTCTTACTGTAGGAAGAATTTAATTAGGTACAGTGGAAAATTATGAGACAATTTTAAACTGGCATAAAAGTTAAGGACTGCTAAGTGGTCAGGTTATGCAGGATTTCATTTCTATGAGCACAAGCAGCAGACATTGTCAGAGATACATCAGTATCAGTCTAAAAGTATTACATGCTTATTAAGACTTATTATGGTCATGTTACAAGCTGCAGAAAATGCAACACATGATGCCTGTCCAGTGCCTTTGATGTCAAAGCCTCCTAAACTGTGACTTGTTGCTCTGTTCTATGTCACAGCCTCTAAAAAAAGTGATAGCTTTTGCCCTCGCATGTGAAAGTGCACATGTAACAGAAGCCAAGGTTAACACAATTACTGATGAGTATTGCAGATCACAGATTCCTACAAAGACCATCTCACAATAAGATTTATTATTGGTGTTGGACTTTAGGTAGGATTAGCCTGGGTCATGCCAGCAGTGCTAAAAGGAACATCAACATATACTGCAACTCTACCACCAACATTAAGTGGGAAAGGCAGATCAGATTTATATCCCCTCTTTGTGCTCCTAAAAGTGATTAAATGCAGTTCAGTACAGTTTTGAGAATGTACATGAAATATGATGAATATCATATGATCTGTCTGTCTGAATATGATAGATGAACTAATGTTCCCCCATTACCACAGCCCTTTGGTTTCCTTTATATCACATCATAAAGTCTTTACCCTCTGAAAAGGGAAGTCATTTCTTTTCAGCATTCTGAACATGTTACTGATACTTTATCTTGCAAAACCAGATTTTGTTTATATTCCAACTTCTAAAACATAAATATGCATGCATTGTTTTAATGACCCATTTTTGCAGTGTGTGTGAAAGGAAACTAAAAGCTGGAAAAACACTCAAAACAAGTATGGGATCAATCGATAATGCATTTAGTTATAACACTATATTTCTTATGAAATACACTGAGATGATAAATCATAAAAACAGCTTTTTAATATTATGTGCAAACTGAAGCTATCATAAGAATAGTAAGCATTTAAATTAGCATACACCAAATCAATATTATGGCTGGATAGTCTGTTTCCACTTCTAAAACATGTTCAGGCCATCCATCTAAATTCAGAACTGCTGAAAGTGTTGAACATTGTATTAGAATAATACATTTTTCCAGTTTAGTTGTGCCACAAAAGAATTTTTATTTATTTGCTAAAAGGTGAATGCATGAAAATGCTAAACAGAGACTCATTTTTTAATGTCACATAAGGGAAATAGAGAGGAAAGAACACAATTACACAGAAATTACATCTTGTAAAACAATGAGTTAACACTGAATCAGTAACGGACAAAAAACAGTACATGTCCAAAAGTAGTAAAATAGAGAAAATCACAAGTAGTTTATTTTATTTTACATTTGTTGACCAGGAATGTCTGGCTGGGCTAAAAGCCCTTTTTCAGCAGAGGCCCGGAGAGAAAAGCTCAATGTAATTACATTAGAGAACATCTTACATGGAGAGCAGCTGAAGCAGTAAACTGAAGGAATAAATCAGTCTGAACTGCCATCAGTCCAATATGAAGGAAGACTATAGTGATGGTGCAATAAAGAAAGAAAGATGTTATAACTTTTTTTTTTTCTTTTAATTTTTGACCCTCCTTACCAGACTATTAAGCCACTTCTGACAGTTTTACTCTGTTTGTTCCTCTACTGGCTTACCAAAGCCTCACTGCCAGCTTTAATGAGAATCACACTAAGGCAAGCTGTCATCCTCAGGTGGTTCAGACCTCTTTTTTCATTACATCCTGTCCTTTGCCCTGTACAATGCCCAAAGTGCAGTCACTGTGGGGCTATGTCATGGACTAAGTGACAGCGTGTTTCCTCACTGGTCTAGCACAACTAGAGCTCAATCTGCACACCAGGGGTCATAGCAATGCAAAAAGCCTATTTTCTTTTCCCACAATGGGAAACTGCAGCAACATACCTCTCTGTGTACTGTGAAAAATTAAGAGTTTGGAAAGAATGCTGGCAGAAATAGGAAAGAGATGAAGCATAGTTAGTGTCTAAAAGAAAAAAGGAGACAGACTGACAGAAATCGATAGTGAGTTATGTGTGTACATGAAAGGGTGGTGAGCACAGTATGGCAAACTCCTCTTATTATGAGGGCTACAGGAGTGGACAGAGTGCCCTGTAACCCAGAAAGCAGGATAAGTAACTGATGAATGAGATAATATGGGACACATGGTAAGTTTCTAGAGTTTGGTATGATGATTTGTGCTTAGGTGAAACTAAGTCTACACACTAATATGTTGGTAATGAGATCAGTATTATCAGGACTTATATGCACAAGGAACAGATATCTGTGTGACAGAACTGTGACGTGACGCTAAAACATTCAGACCACAAACTAAGACTACTTTCTGCAACTCCCAGTTTTAAGTGCTTTGTCCCCTTACTTCCAAAATTAGAGCAGAGTAAGGGTTTTTCTCCAAGACCTTATTGAATCAGTCATGGCGGTTGACTTTTGTGATGTCACTTAAAGATGTTCACCACTAGTATGCCATACTTCTGCCTCTCGTCTGGAACACATCAAGCAATAACGCCATCTCAGTGACCACTTTTCCCTTACTATTTTAAAAAAGTAATTATTAAGAAATACCTGATTTGATAGAACGATAGTAGCACATGTGTGTATATAAAATATATATCTATATAGATATATATCTGAACATAGAGATGTGCATCTCTACTGGTAGATAGCAAGAGATATATAGATGTGAAAAACACACACACAAGCACACACATGTCTGTATCTGTTATATACATGTATGAGCATATGTTGATTTATAAAATGCACAAGCATTGACACTCAGGTAATCAATACCAACATGTCAAAAATCAACATAAGGAAAAAATAACAAAACTAAATCACAAAAGGAAGCAGTTTCATTTTATGATCCTCTCTCCAAAACACAACCACAAATTCAGACATAATTTAACTGAAAAATAATAACGTTATGAAAAGTGTTTTTCTAAGGTAAGGTACAAGGTTAGGGTTAGAGGCACAGGAATGGTGGCCCCTAATTCCAAAATCTTCAGACTATCTGAAAAGATCAGCATTAATTTCCCAAACCACACCACCTGCATGCATTGGCTGTTTTGCTTATCTGAAATTTTCAAATTTTGATAAATGGAACATAAATAGGATTTCAGTATGATTCAGTCCAGAGATGGTTATCCTATCTGACAGAGTGAATAAATGCACCAACAAACTTCAGTTTGCATTTTGTCACGGTATAATTGTTTTCTGACATCCCTATTATGTCCAGCAAATTCATCTATGTTGTTTTTAGCCTGTCCAGTATAATTTTAAATTTGTCTTCTACCACTGATTTTTTTTAATAAGCAGCCATCTTTGGGTCACCTGAATGCCTTTCTTCCCAACAGTTTGGCCTGTTTCCATTTTAGCTATTTGTTCTGTGCTGTCCACTGCAGACTTGTATTTTGCATGGAAAAATTATTGTGTGCTAGTCTAATCTCATCAAGTACTGCTGTGAAAAATTAACTTCTTACAAGGCAGTTTTGTTCAGAACCTTTTATAAAGTAAGAGAAAAAATACAAATAAATTATACATTTGTTAGAAATGAAAGAGGTATCATAGAAACAGATGCATAGCTATAACAACTGTTCCAGGTACGAAAACCTATTTGCTTATCCCAATGATGTGTCTGGCAGTTTTTTCAATATACTCACTCACAGCTGCCTGCAGTCAGTTACGTAGGTGTTACATTCTAGACTGCCAGCATGCTAGACAGCATTTGCATAGATCTCATAGTAAAATAGACAGTAAATGTGAACATTGTTTTACAATAAGCAGAAAAAGAGCATTTTGCTATTCTTGTTCAGGTAATGTCATATTCTTACAGTGAATTTGTTTAATAGTGGCTCTGAATACCTAAATCCAGTACTGCAATTAAGCTACACCACAACAAAAGTATTGCATGTGGTCTGCCTTTCAGGTGCTAGGCTTGAGTAGGAAATGGCAGCCACCCCCCCAATTAACACTGCAGGAGTGATTACGAACAGAGAGGAACCAGTGCTTTAGACATTACGAGAAGAGACAATTAGATGTTCCTCATACTGATCACTGCTGCAGTAGCCTTAGCTATATGGCTTATATCCTGCCAAAGCTTCAGGGCACCTTCCATGTACCCAAACTGTCAAGCAGGTTGAGCTGAGCTGACTAAAAAACAAGTTTGGGCACAAAGCCCTTCAGAGCTTTACTGCCACCAAACAATATTATCCTCTGAGGCTTTTGAGGCTCGACTGCCGGCTTGTGCTTTCCTTAGCTGGTCAGATACATTCCCTTTGGGAAATAAAACTTCCATTTTCTTATTTTTTTACTATTGATTTATTACCTTCCTGTTTAGGAAAGTAATTTAAACCTGTGAGTGTTGTTTTTGTAACAGCTTGTCTCGAGAATGTAATGTAATTTTAAATAGGGCAACAATTTCTGTCAGTTTAAAAGTAGTGTTGTCTAACAGATAAACTATTTTCTGTAGAGAAATTGTGTTTACTTTAAGGTTCTGGGGCTACCATAGTGTTTGAAAGTGCTTTTCAATGTTCCCTTTTCTATTTAAAAAAGTAACTTTTGCGGACTGGTAGTTTTACTGGCATTTATTGCTTGTTTTCCCCAGGATAGAGTCACCATTTTCAGCCTGACCATGGAACAGATTGTCACTCCCATGTTTGTTCCTTCTTCCAGCCACAAAAAGAAAAAGGTAAACAAAAAGTTCTTGCCATCACAATAACAATAGTCTCGCAATTTTCTTCAGCCGCAGCTATGCAACTCTGCTGTGGCCATTTTTGTACCTCAGGCCACTCACCTTTTACCCTGATCCCTCTGGTGTAGCACTACAGCCACTATGAACTGGGGGTTAGCCATGGCCTCTGCAGCTGTTGGGGTCCCCTCAGTAGGCAAGAGAGAACCACTCTTGTCAGTACTGGTAGAGGAAACAGGAAAGGTTTCCCTGTTGTGTCAAAATGCTGTGCCCATCCCTAGGGAAGCAGCAGATGCCATAAGTTACATGGTTTGCCCCATTTTTTTCTGTCAAAAAGAAAAAGAAAACCAAGCATGTACCTACTCCTCTCAAATTTCATTGGATAAAAGTAGTTTACTGGGACTGGCTCAGGGTTTGATTCAGGCTATTAATCCTTCTTCCAGTAAAAGAAAGAGGAGTGCCTCCTTTCCTGTAGAGATTCAAGATTCTGAATCTGAATAGGAAGATACAGGGATGGATTTGGGGTTTTCTCCTCAGATTTATGATGTAGACTCAGAGGAGAGCTCTCTTAATGATTCTCCCTATGGGAGGTTTCTCTTTCTCTGAAACTATTGTTAGAATGCACAATTATTTTCAGTGGGACAGCACTGAGGTTTATCAGTCCCTAAAAAAATACTATGAGTTGTTACAGAAGCACCCATTCCTCCTGTTCTGTGTTAGAGGATGTGTGTCTTACCACCTGCAATTTTCCTGATAGTCAGCCAGCTGTCCCTAAAAAGGTCGATACAATGTATAAAGTTCCTCAGTCTTTTATATTGTTATATACTATTCACAAACCTGACCCAGCAGCTTATAGCCTTAGTTGACTCCTGTGCTGCTAAGCACTTAGTTAATTCTAATCTTACTCTAATAATCATGGGAAAAATAGGTATGGGGAAAAAGTGCATACTTCTGCAAATCTGGATTTCAGAATTTTAAAATGTCAGGCTCATATGTTAAAGTTTATTCTAACATATTATGAAAGTATGTTTCGTGACCATATAAGTTTACCTAACACAATGGATGGACAGTTTCCCACAGTTTCTCGAGCCAGCTTGGTTGACATGGGCATCATGAGGCTGTGTAGCAACTGCCTTATGTTCACTGACAACCCTCTACTCCTATTCCACACAAACTCAACATGTGAGAGATGCAGCTATATTAAGAACCTTGAATCCATGCTGTCTCACACACCACTCAGTACATATGACAATGAGCTGGTTGTCAGCATGCACACCTCACCTTCTGCTCCACCCAAACCAGCACCACACATCTCTACATATGCGGAGGTCTTCACCAGAAACATACCTAAACACCAGAGACCTCCCAAACACAAACACAAGCATGATACACATATTAATTCCTCTGCAGAACACAATCACATAATAGCTCACCCTCCAGTGTCTCACCTGTCAAGCTCTTAAGCCAAAATGCAAAACCAAACATATTAGTCATAGGTGATTCCACCGTGCAACACACAGATATCCCTCTTACCAGGTGGTCAAGTGCTAGGATCTGTCACATCGCACATGGACTCAAGTTCATCAACAACAGGTACTGTTATGACTACGTCATAGTCCATGTTGGTATGAATGACTTGAGACATACCTTTGTAGACTATATGAAGAGAGACATGATTGAGCTCTCAGACTCTCTCTCTCAGGCAGGTATGTTCATAGCCTTAAGCAGCATTTTACCTTCACCTAGGATGGTGTCTCAATACAAACAGAAAATGACTGATTTCAATAATTGGCTTAGTATGTGGTGTCATTCTAAGGGGATACAGTATCTGTCAGCTTAGGATGACATGATCAAAAAACTTCGATGCTTTGCCAGAGATGGTCTTCATTAATCACCCCTGGGATTTCGGCTACTGGCAAAGCCTCTTGCCACTCCCAGACTGCCTTTTATAGGGAGTGTCTCAAGGACAAAATGCCTAACATGAAAACTCCATCTAAAAATAACCTCAAGGTTATGTGAGTAAACACTAGGAGTCATACCATGAAACTGCTCACACTGGAAGCAGTCCTCACCTTGGAAGGTGCAGACATTTGTGCAGTCACGGAGACCTGGTTCAAGGCTGTGGAGAGCACCCTAGCCATACCCAGTTACATCTCCCTCCACACATTCAGTCCACAATCTGGCATGAAAACTAAAGGATGTGGTGTATCAATATTCATTACAGATGGCTACACCTTGAGATTGGTTAAACAGTATGATTCTCTGGAGATGCTTCATGTGCAATTAACTGTTGGTAGGACACCTATTCAAGTCACTGCAAGCTATAGGACCCCCTCCATGAATCAGAACACCCACTCTGCCTATTTGGATCTACTTGAGTCTATCAAGATACATCCAAATACCATGGTTTTAAGTGACTTTAACTACCCATCCATTGACTGGGTAAATTACTTGTGCTCAAACTCACTTGCCCAAAGGTTCCTCGACTTCATTAACTCCAATGTCCTGGACCAGCTGGTTGACACCCCCACAAGGGGTGCCAACATCCTGGATCTGGTGCTTACCAATATGGAAGACCACTGTAGCATCCCCACTGTGAGGTCTTCCATGGTGAGATCTGACCACAAATCAGTCTCATTTGAAATAACTCACACACCTGACCCCCATAGCAGCAACTAAACTAAAAAAAACTTTGCCACAGCAGATTATAACCTCTTAAGGGATGGTATAAATAGCTTAACTGCAAGTACCCCCCAGATGGAACTGGCAACTATGCCTTGTTCTACATCAATGCTTTATACAAACACCTGTATAACTGCATTGACTTGGCCGTACCTGATAGGACCAAAACAAGCTCTTCAAGGAAGAGCAAACTTGCTGTACCTGATAGGACCAAAACAAGCTCTTCAAGGAAGAGCAAACTTGCCTGGTGGACAACTGCCATGAATTAAAAGGCTTTACAATAAGAGGAAGAAATTGCTGTCTAAGAGTAAGAGGGAGCGAGCCCTAAACTAGAAATACTCCCTGCTCAGCGAGTCCTAAACTAGAAATACTTCCTGCCCAGCTTAAACAAGCAAATAATACTTCTTGTGAAGTCTTTCAAAGCAGAATATGAATCCAAATTGGCTTCCTCAACTAAAGACAACCATAAGACATTCTTTAGTTACATCTGTAAACTAAAAAGAAAGGCCCAGATATGTGTTGAACTGGTAGTTAATGATACCACATATACTGAGCCTGCAGACATAGCTAACCTGTTGGCTGACAGGTTCTGTGAAAACTTCACTCCCCTGTCCCCTACCTTGTGTCTCTAAAGAGTAGGTCATAAATGCTTTAAGGCCAAAAACACAGCATCTATGGGACATGATAACATCCCAGGCTGCGTCCTACATGAACTCCAACAAGAATTAGCAACATCATTGGATAGTCTTTTCAATCATAGTTTAAGCACCAGCTTCATTCTAGTTGAACAGGAAATGGCCGCCGTTATTCCCTTGCACAAAGGGGGTGTTTCCACTGACTCCAGGAACTATAGACCTATTAGACTGATTTGCCTCATCAGCAAGGCCATGGAGCAAATCATCATGGCCTTATCAACAAAGACATAGGTAATCTCCAAACACTTGACCCTACTCAGTTTGGATTTTCCAAAGGAAGATCATGCCTGTTAAACCTGGTGGGCTTCTTCGAGACAGTCACCAAGGCCCTGGACGAGGGGAAATCTGTGCATACAGCCTACCTAGACTTAGCCAAGGCTTTTAACACTATCCCCCATTCAGGCATCATTGATAAACTCACCCAGCTAGGTATCAAACCATATATTGCTAGATGGATTACTAATTAGCTCACTGATAGAACATATATAGTCGAAATAGGGCAATCCACTTCCAACAGCAGACCTGTAACCAGTGTTGTTTCACAGGGATCAGTCCTGGGACCTCTACTGTTTGGAATCTATTTCTCTGAAGTATAAGCAAAAACTAAAGGTCTGTGGCTGACAAAGTTTGCTGATGACTGCAAACTGGGAGTGGTCATAGAATTTCCAAATGATGTCAACATCCTACAAGAGGGTCTTACACAAACAAATGATTGGTGCCAAAGTCATGGCCTTGAACTCAACACAAAAAGTGTATCATCATTCCTTTCAGTAAGAGCGATGTTCCTGCTAACTACCACATCAAGAGCAACACACTAAGTACACACTCAGTGGTGAGAGACCTGGGTACACAGGTTGACAGCAACCTTACTTTTAATCACCATGTCTCCACAGTGGTAAGAAGGGCATTCTATCGTGCTCATCTCATAAGTAAGGGCATTGCCTCCAGAAAAAAAGAAGTTAAAACCTTCCTGTACTCTTTGCTCATCACTCATCAGGCCAATAACTGAGTACAACACCCCTTTTGGTATGTACCTTTCCAAGCACCTGCAGCAACTGGAGAGACCACAAAGGTTTTCTCAGAAGGAAAATTCAAGGCCTTCAGCATTTGTCCTAGGAGGATCTTCTGAAATCACTGTCACTTTATTCTGTTTCATACAGACTACTCAGAGGCAGTCTCTGCCTTGCATATAAGGCATTCTTTGACCCTTCTTTATTGGAAATGCTGCATATCTGCAAGTCAAATATTACTTGGGTTACTCGCTCTAGAGACCTTAACCTGGTATGTGACATTAATAGAACCTGCTGGATGGACAGATTGGTCTCCCAGAGGTTACCAAACCTTTGGAAGAGACCTCCACTTCATGTCAAAAGGAGCACCTCATTGGCCCTCTTCAGACACAATCTGGACAATTGGATGGGTAACTATAAATTCACCCCAGGGGTTCCACCTGTGTTCCTCTTGGACAGGGGCAATAGGTGCTGATCGTGGAAATAAGGGTAGAACTTGGCTAGGTTTGTAAGGGCCCTAGGGCCATTAGTCTAGTAACTTCCTATGATCCTATTATCTACAGTTTCTTCTTATGAAGAAAAATCTGCTTTAAATGACTTGGTTTCTTCTATTGTACAGGTCGCTGCTTATTGTTTGCAGTGTGTGTGTATGACTCTGTTGATACTTCTCCCAGGCTATGGCCACTGGTACAGTTTTGAGGAGATTTGCTTGGCTGCATTCTCAGAACTTTCCAGATGATGTTAAAAATGAGATTTTAAATTCTGCCATGGATAGAGATTTAATATTTTGCCCCTATGCAGGAGAGATGATCAAAAAGTGTGATGAAAAGGGCAAGATGATCCAAGGAATCTCTAAGATTTTTCAACACTGCTTTTCCTAATTTTCCAAGGGATTTTCTTTTTGCTTATCCAGTTTCATAAAAAAAAAAAAAAAACAGAATAAACAGTCTCACCAGAATTCAGGTAAACAGACATTTAAGAAGTGGCAGAGAGTTTCCAAAAAGATGTCTTAAACCTCTCAAAACCAAGGACACTCTAGCAAGTCTGAATAACCTTGTGGCCCCCTTCCACCCTGGCCCTTCTTCTCTTCCAGAAAGTCTGAATCTCTGTTTTAATCTTTGGCAACAGACTGTTTCACGCAAATGGGTTCAGAGAATCATTCTTCAGGGTTATAGATGGCAGTGGGAGGAAGTTCCTCTTTCCAGGAGGTCATTCCTCATCCTGCAGATCAGATGGCTTTGTTTCCACCAGTTCTTCATCACAAGCAGTCCCAAGGAGTAATAAAACCAGTTCCTCCTTCCCAGATGGGGAAGGGGTTTTATTCAAGGATGTTCCTATTCCCAGAGAAATAAAAAACTTGGAGACCCATTCTGGATCCTCCTTTCCTAAACCTGTTCGTGATAGTGCCCAAAATTAAAATGCTGTCACTTCACAACCTGTTGCCTCTTCTTCTGCTTTCAAATTTCCTGGTAACACCAGAGGTAAAAGACACTCATCATCACATTCCCACTGATCCAGACTTCAGGTATTTCTTAAGGTTCTGTGTGTCTGGATCACATCATCAGTTCTCTGCCTTACCCTATGGACTATCCGCACTGCACCAAACATGTTCACAAAATGTCTAGCTCTAGTTATAGCTTAATGCAATCTACAGTGTATCCACATTTTTCTCTATTTAGAGGACTTGCTTATCTATGCAGGGTCTTTTTCATAACTTTAGGAATCTCTTTCTTGGGTGACAAATCTGCATTTCGTAACAGGAAAAAAATATATTTTTATATAGATTTATTTCTAAAGTTTTCAACTCAAACTTCAGTCACTGCAAGGGAAAACCTCTGGATTGTGGGTCTCATAGAATCTATGATTCTCATAATACCAATGGCAAGACTCCACAAGAGAAAGATGGACTGGTATCTGAAATCTCTTTGGTCCCAGCATCAATGTCTTTTTATCTTTTCAGATCCCAGTACTGGGGTTTGTCAGAAGAGAGATCACTTGGTGGGGATAACAGGTATCCCTAAATTGAGGTCTCCCCTTCTCCCTCTCTGCTCCAAAGCAGTCGGTCACTGCAGATACTTCAGACTTTGCTTGTGGAGCAGTTTCAGGAGACAGCAGAACGCAGGGGATGTGGAACACGAAGAATAGACTGAAGTATATAAATATCAAGGAGATGGTTGCCCTGATCAAGATAATCAATTCTCAGAATAATCTTGGGTCCCTGGGACCTCTTCAAGTTGTTACAGACAATACCACAGTGATGTGGTACATCAACAAGCAAGGGGGACCCAGGTCGTACCCCCTTTGCAGACTAGCCATGTTAGCTTGGGATACAGCTTCACTTCACAATATCACTGTACAGGCACCCTACATTCTGCTAGCTAGACAAATTGAGCAGGGCCAGGGCAGACCCTCATGAATGGAAACTACATCTGGGGGTCTTCCAAGATTTCATCCATCTGTTGGGAGTTCCTTAAGTAGACCTCTTTGCCTCCTCACAGAACAATCAACTGGCAAAATTCTCTTCCAAGACTCCATGTAAGAAGGCCAGGAAGACAGATGCCTTTTCTATGGACAGGAATGATCCTGCATGCCTTTCTACACTGTCCACTAATATCCTGGGTACATCTGAAGATTCAGAAGGAATCCTTCAACAAGATCACTGTTGTGACTTCCTTCTGGCCCAGGCAACCATAGTTCTCCTTTCTTTTGGAAATGGCCAAGGGCAATTTTCCAAGCTTTCTCACAGAATGGATTTACTCACATAAGAACAGGAGTGTTTTTGATGCATCTCAACATTAATCATCATCACTTGACTGCCTGTTTTCTGAGGATGTGCAACAGGCACTAAGGGAGGCAAGATAGCCTGCTACTAGAAAATCATATATTAGCAAATGGAAAAGTTTTTCTAGTTGGTGCCTATTATTTGTGTGAATTACTATCCTATGGCTTTTCTTATTCCTCTATTAAGATTCATTTATCAGTCATTTCAGCATGTTCTTAAAAGGTGTTTCGCATAAGAGGGCTCCAAGTAAACTGGTGGTCCCTCCTTGGGTTCTTAATTTTGTGTTTTGAGAAACTTATGCTTGCTGTATTTGAACCTGCTAATCTGGCTGACTTGAGTTTCTTAACATGGAAAACAGTTTTATTGATTGCCCTGACCTCTGCAAGAAGGATATCTGAGTTGCAAGCTCTTATGGTGAGTCACCCTTCTTTCATTTTCCACAAGGATTGGGATTCTTTGAGAACTGATCTTTTTTTTATGCCTAAAATGGTATTCAAGTTTACTTTAAGTCAAAGTATCCATTTTTCTGTTTTCTTTCCTGAAGCTAAACATGAGGGAGAAAGGATACCCCATACTTTGGATGTCCACTGACTACTCAGGTACTATCTTGACAGAACTAAATCTTTCAAATCATCGGATCAATTGTTCATTTCTTGTGAACTTAAGAAGAAGGGACAACCAGTGTCAAAACAGACTATTTCCAAATAGTTGCCTAAGGCTATTAACTTCTGTTATACTAATAATTCTAGGCAGGGTCAAGGCCCACTCTACAATGACTTTGGCTTTTTCGTTGTATTCTGGAAGGTGCTACTTGGACCTCCGTTCATACTTTTATAAAGCAATTTTAATTGGATTCCTTCTCTAAGTCTAGATCATACTTTGCTGGAACCATTCTCCACGGGCTGCTGTAGCCTTCTCCTTCAACCTCCCAAATATAGTTGGTCATGCTAATCTGCTCATATAGCTAAGGCTACTATAGCACTGATCACTATAAAGAACACAGTACAGTTGTGTAAGTTGAACTGACCATAACAGTAGAAGTTCAAATGATCAGTGCTGCAGCAGCCGCTCCATCCCTCTATCCCACTTGATTTTTTGGAGTGTATGTGTGTTTATGGTAGTGTGTAGACATTTATTTTTTGTTATTCCTAGTTTTGTTGTTTCAGGATTCAGTCTCCCTCTCTCTGCTAGCAAGAAAGCCATGAAGGGGTTTGCACCCAAACTTGTCTTCTAGTCAGCTCAGCTTCAGCTACGTGACAGTTTGGGTGAGTGGAACGTTCCGTGCAGCTTTAGAAGCTGGCAGGCTGTTATATTCTTGGCAGGATATAACTCATATAGCTAAGGCTACTGCAACAGTAATCATTTGAACATCGACTATTTGGTAAGTCATCTTTCACAACTGTACTTGTCCTAAGAATTAGTGACAGTAGTGTTCCATCTGTAACCTGACCTTTCTGGCATTACTGGAATATTGTGTTTCTCATAAGAGAGTATACAATAAGTAACAGGTATAACACCAAAACTTGGAGATGTGCTATTTCACAGAAGTCAGCAATCACTATGGCTATCCCCTCTGTCATACTCCATGGCAAAGTTTTGACTCAATTTTTTATGGTTCATTTCATTAATAATGCAGTATCACACAGTCTACTGTATCTGAAAGTCAGATCAAATCTAGTAGACAGATCACTTCTAGTAGATTCAGGAAGCACTGTAGAAAGTATGTTATGTGATGCATGTTAAATATACATACTAGATAACTGGACATATATAATTTGCACACAAACTCATTAAGAGTGACTGTACTGTCTTGGTTCTGCTGTTTTTCAGTTTGTTTATTTACTAAGATGTTATTGCTCCTTTACAAAGGGTCATAGCATGCACCTTCTGCTCACTGCATTAACTCCATAGGCCTAACTTCAGACATTACATGTTTACAGGATAACCCTACAATATATAATTCATTCTTTAACTAGCCAGTTGCCTGAATCCTTTTGATTTCTCTTACTATACCACTTCCTTTTCTGCTGTACTAAAAGACTTACAGTCATTTATATAACATGGGCTTGTTATACACACACAGGCAAATGCATGGTATCTTTGGAGGACTATTGTCCCAAAATAGCTAACTAAATGACTGCATGACTAGAATGCTAGAATTTTAGCTCTTTAAAAATTAAACACGATGGCATATCCATCAACAAAACTCAGAAATCAATATGTTTTTATGATCAAACAATTAAGAAACAAAAGTGTTATGAAAACCTTCTCCACTTGTGTCACTACAGGAAATTCATATATATGTGAAAGGATGCTTGAAAGCTTCGGCAGAGTTCAGACAGTTTGAAAAACTAAACAGATCTTTGAGGATATGTTACAAAAAGTAGAACACTAAACTCAGGCATTTTCAAAATTAAAAACACATAAGAAAAATGAGGTGCACACAAAAAATAGAGCCACTGACTGTGTAGTTCAGGTATATTCAACTACCAAACTGCATGCATAAATTGCACTATCAGGTTTTGAAAAGTACACTCCAAAAAACTGCAAATGTTTTCATGAAGACAGACAGAAAGATGGATAGCTGTTTGTCACATTGTTAAAGCAATACCAAAGTCACACTGATATAGAGAAACATACTCTAAAGATCATGTTTATGGGTTCAGTCAGCCTGAAATGACAAGGCCATAACAATGTGCTGTAAAATATGCCACTGGTCCAAGCAGACTTAATTTGTTAAGCGTTTCTTTGATTATATGCAGGGGAAATATTTTATTAAGCTGAAGTGGTTCAAAATTGCAGTTCCCTGAAAATGTGCTATGAAAAAAATCGTATGGATGTTAAGTAGTCCTTAAATTACACAAGAGTTATTGAGAACATTCTGCAGCACAATGACTTTGAGTTTAAGTAATACATAAATTACACAAGTCCATGAAGACATCCTGCAAACCAAAACTGCCATTTGTTTTTAGACTGTCCAAAACCAGAAGCAGTCTCTGGTGACAATTACTACTGTGAAGTAATAGCATTCAGTTAATTCAAAATAATATTATTTAATGAGATCACGATGAACACAATATATCAATTGGCACAAAAACTACTATCATATATGGCCTATTCTTATTTATTTTCATGACCTACCTAATCTAGTCCAGGGTCATGTGGAGCTGGTGGACCCTATCCCAACCACTTGCTGCACAAATTTGGATGTGGCAGGAAACTGCAGACCACAGCAAAAGCCAAAGTGGATACAGTGAAAACATAGAAATTCCAGACAAAATGCATCCCAGCCAGAAAACAAATGATAAAACCAAGCACTGTGAGGTAGCAATGCTAACCACTGTACTACTGTATCACTGTACTACTGTGCGACTGTATAATTGCACTACTGTAGTACTGAGCAACTGTATGACTGTACGTACCACTGCATAACTGTATGACTGCAGTATGAATTAACCTCCCTGAAAAAAGAAGTTCTTGCCTGCTGTGTACTTGTTTTTAAAGTTATTAGGAAATGTTGCCTTTGATGATTGGTGTAATTTTAAAAAAAAAATGATGTTTATATGAATCCCAGTATCTTAACATGTTGTTATAGCTGCTCAGCTCTAGTATGTATTTCTGCATTTCCTGTGCTAAAATGTTACTAAGAAAATAAATCAAATAGGAGACCAACAGTGTAGTGCTGGGCTAGACAGGATCTTTATATTAATAGTACTTGATGAGATTTTTTTTCAATCTATAAAGTCCACATATTGAAGGCACAGGATGACTCTAAGCAGTCATCACTGTTTTTCTGTATATCCCTATGCCTGCTGACCATCATCTCCCTGTGATTTACCTTATCCATGTGTTCCTCCCAGAGGTAAGAGCCATCACTGGCATTGATTGCCCCACGAGGCAAGAGCCAATTGCTGGACAATCATCCAGACAGTCAACGGGACTTCCAGACACCACCAGGATCTCTTACTATCCCCTTTGGCAGCTTCTAAGGGACAACAGTGCTAACAGTCTTTTGTGAAGGAGCATACGAGTTCCCCTTGACCTATGTGGCTACACGGGGCTGTACCATCCACAGCTCCCACTTTCTGTAACTCAGGCTGTGATGTGAGCCAAACTCTCTCTCCCTAGGAAAGAGAAGTCATATGCCACTTACTCCCAGCCTCACATTCAGCTCTCTCTAGCTCTTGTAATTGCTGTCTTTGTTTTTAGAAAAACAAATCCAAAAACAAATGAAACAGAGTCCAAACTGGCCGTAATCTTTTATTATAAAATGTAAGCGCTTTCACGTTAAAAAAAAAACCTTCATCAGACAAACTTCACATAATCATGACAGTCTTTAAATATTAATACATTTCTAAAAGGAACCGATTACTTTCAATACTTGACCCACCTTTTCTTTAAGGCTGGTTTTAAAGGTACAGAACTATTTAACCCAGGTGGGTTGTCAGTAGCCAACTGTATGATCCATCTTAACTCTGCATACTCTGTATCATTGACAATATCCCCCCCCCCCATTTTTTTATCTGTGAAACATGCAGAACCATAAAAACAAAAGTATGATCTGGAAAGCTGGAAACATGCTGGTATAACGCATTATGTTTATCCTTCTGTCTAATGGATGACAAATGGTGCAATATTCTTGTTTTTAACTTGTGATTAGTTTTTCCAACATAAAAACTTGGACATGACTTGCAGCATGCCAAGTAAACTACATTCTCTGTATGGCAATCTGCACAAAACTCAAATGTGTATTTTTTTGTTTGTAACAGGATGTATAAAATAATTTAAACCATTTACAATTGAACATGCTTTGCAATGGCTACAGGGAAAAGTTCCTGTTTTTGTGTGCGCAGAGGAAACACTCTTAGCCTTCTTCTTATTTTTCAAACCAGGTTCTATGCATAACATGTCTTTTATATTACTATTTAATAACAACCAGTTTAAAGATAACATCATTTTTTATACCCGCTTTTTGGATGATATTTTCATTCTTTTGGATGGCATCGAATCAGAGGGTGAATTATTGGTTGAATATTTTAATTCGACTACATCATTTCTTGAATTTACATTTAACTTCAATGTATCAGTGATTGATTACTTAGACATTACCTTAACTAAAGACACCTTGTTGAGTAGGTTTGTCTCATCAATTCACAGAAAGAAAACCTATTGCAACTCTATGTTACACTACACGAGTTGCCACCCTCCTCACCAGAAACGTGCTATTATTAAAGGTCAGTTAGTTCGAGCAGCACGTATTTCCTCATTGGACGACGTCTTTGACCAGGAATGTCTATTCATTAAAGAATTGTTTCAGTCTAGGGGGTATCCTACGCATCTCATTAGTGAGTTAATTCACGAGGTAACACATAAACGTCACACCTTAGTTTATGTTCCCTTACTAACCAACGGATCAAATAAGTCACCTAAGACTACTACGCCCCTTAGTCTTTTTGCTGACCAGGACCTAGACAAACACTCACAACCTGATAGATTTAACACTTCTTTCATTACCACTTACTGTTTGAATAGTTATGCTTGTGTTAGTATTCTTAAGAAAAATTGGGATATTTTCAAAGGTGACTTTAATGTTTTTTCTAAAATAGGTGACAAACCTGTTGTGATCTATCGGAAAGGTAGAAACCTTAAGAGTTACTGTGAAGGACATAGATCTAACCCTGTTAGAACTCCAGGCATGTATAAATGCCAAGCATGTAACTATTGTGGATTTATATTGGAATCTAACAGATTCTCAGTGAATAACTTTGTTTACAACCTAAAGTTTAGGAATAATTGTAACTCCAAGATGGTTGTTTACCTGGCTTTGTGTCAGTTTTGCCCAGCGTTTTACGTGGGCAAGACTGAAAGAAAGCTACGGGAACGCGTATATGAGCATTTATACGCCATTAAGAAACGTAAATTGGAAAATGCTCTAGCGAAACATATTGATTTATTTCCTAAACATGCATTTAAATTTATTGTCATTGACCAAGTGCTTACTAATCCAAGAGGGGGTCCGGATGCTTTAATACTTGATGAGTTAGAACTCTCTTGGCAGATTAGGTTGAATGCTTACCACCAACCTGGTCTAAATGAGGGCTGTGTTATAAGCAGCATATTGAAACTTAAAAGTTTAAACCGCTAGTTTATCTTGTTAATTTACATGATAAAGAGGGGTATGGAATTATATGGTGGTTTTTCTTTCTTTTTCTACATTTTGATGTCATTTTCAACTGGTTTTACATGACAGTTTTTAATGTTTCAGTATTGATTTTTTTTGGAGCTATTACTATTCCTGTGGGTTTAAATGTATTTCACTTGTATTAACAAGGGGGTGGTTTTTGTTACTTGTATCTAATTTAATTAATGTATGCTACTTTTTGATTGGTTTATACATGTGTCTCTTTTGTATTTAAAAGTGATTTTAACTGTTAAACATTGTCTGATGAAGTTTATGAATTAACATAAACGAAAAGCGCTTTACTTTATTGTGGTCTACAGTGTGCCTTCTTCCATCTGTTCCGGTGTTTTTGTGTTTTACAGGCTGTGATGTGAGCCAAACTCTCTCTCCCTAGGAAAGAGAAGTCATATGCCACTTACTCCCAGCCTCACATTCAGCTCTCTCTAGCTCTTGTAATTGCTGTCTTTGTTTTTAGAAAAACAAATCCAAAAACAAATGAAACAGAGTCCAAACTGGCCGTAATCTTTTATTATAAAATGTAAGCGCTTTCACGTTAAAAAAAAACCCTTCATCAGACAAACTTCACATAATCATGACAGTCTTTAAATATTAATACATTTCTAAAAGGAACCGATTACTTTCGATACTTGACCCACCTTTTCTTTAAGGCTGGTTTTAAAGGTACAGAACTATTTAACCCAGGTGGGTTGTCAGTAGCCAGCTGTATGATCCATCTTAACTCTGCATACTCTGTATCATTGACAATGTCCCCCCCCCCCATTTTTTTTATCTGTGAAACATGCAGAACCATAAAAACAAAAGTATGATCTGGAAAGCTGGAAACATGCTGGTATAACGCATTATGTTTATCCTTCTGTCTAATGGATGACAAATGGTGCAATATTCTTGTTTTTAACTTGTGATTAGTTTTTCCAACATAAAAACTTGGACATGACTTGCAGCATGCCAAGTAAACTACATTCTCTGTATGGCAATCTGCACAAAACTCAAATGTGTATTTTTTTGTTTGTAACAGGATGTATAAAATAATTTAAACCATTTACAATTGAACATGCTTTGCAATGGCTACAGGGAAAAGTTCCTGTTTTTGTGTGCGCAGAGGAAACACTCTTAGCCTTCTTCTTATTTTTCAAACCAGGTTCTATGCATAACATGTCTTTTATATTACTATTATGCTTGAAGGTGAATCTGGGTTTCTCATCTATAATATCCTTCAAGTGATTGTCACTTCTTAATATCTTCCAGTTTTGCTTAATAATATATCACGTATCCCATACATATTGTTACTATAACGTAGCATTACCTTGGGTTTTTTGTCATACTTTTTAGATGGCTTCAACTTATCTCCCTGCTGTCCTTTACTATCAGAAAACCATGGTCTAGCCCTGGCTTCCCTGTTAGATATTATACTGTTCTTAGTTTTTTCTAACTTTTCCTTTGAATACCCCATTTCCTTAAGATGTTCATTTAACACATCGATTTCTTTGTGAAACTCATTATTGTCTTGGCGCAGCCACAAATCTCTGTATCCTTGTCCTGGCATAATATTATGAAAAGTATGCTAAGGATGCATACTACGTGCATTCAAATAATGATTTCTCCAGCACTGTTTCCTATGCAAGGTGGTATTTATCTTACAAGTTACATCTTTATTTACTGTGACATCTAAAAAGGCAATGGTCTCATTGCTGTGCTCTACTGAAAACCTAAGAAAATCTGTAGTTTTCTCCAGGTTCATAAGTTGGTACTAAGCTATCGGCCCTAGGGCCTATACAAGCCTAGCCATAACAATTCCCTGGATATTTCTTCCTACACTATTTACTTCCCTAGACCCCTGTCTAGCAGGGCGACTGCCGTGATCCCCGGGGTGAATTTCCATTCTCCCATCCAATTGTCAAGGTTCCTTTTGAAGAGGGCCAAAATAGGCAGTCTGCTTGACATGTATGGGCAGTCTATTCCAGAGTCTGGGGAGTCTCTGGGTCAGGAACCTATCCCTCCAGCATGTTTTGTTTATTGTAATGACAAGGTTTAGATCCCTGGCGCGTGTGGCTCTAAGGGATTGTGATTTCTTTAAGTGTAGTATGTCCAACAGCTCTGGGTTTGACATGGCCTTGTATATTAAGCAGAGATCACCTCTGAGTAAAGTTTTTTAAGGCGGTCAGCATGGGGCATCTGCTTTAGGCCTTTGATTCTTTTAGTGAGGTATTTCTGTGGCCTTTCCAGTTGTTGCAGATGTCTTGAGAGGTACATACCAAATGGGGTGTTGTATTCTATAATGGGTCTAATGAGGGATGAGTACAGTGGGACAATGACCTCCTTTTTTTCTGGATGAAAAGCCCTTAGTGATGAGGTGTGCCACATAGAAGGATTTCCTGACTGATGTGGTTATCAAAGGTGAGACCACTGTCCACCTGTGTCCCTAAGTCTCTTATCACACTTTCGGTGTTTAATGTACTGCCACCTATATGGTAATTCACGGGTACATGTTTTTTCCCAAAGGGGATAACTACACAATTCTTGCCATTGAGCTTGAGCCCATGGCTTTGGCACCAAGCATCTGTTTCTGTAAGGCCCTTTTGTAAAGTATCCACATCATTTAGTAATCAACAGAGTTTAACAGTTCACCACTGCCCTGTGCCCACAACAAAAAAAATATTATCAACAAATCTGGCATAAAAAATTGTTGAAGTCTTCCATGGATGTTCACATTTAAAAATATTTTTATCTTCCCAGAAGGCTAACACTAAATTAGCATATGAGTTGGCACAGGGTGTGCCCATGGCAACACCCTGTACCTGCCTATAATGTGTTCCATTACAAAGAAAGATGTTATTTTCTAACACCAATGCTAGTGCTTCCGGGATTAAAGTGTTGGTATTCTCACCATATATATTAACTGTATGCAGTACCTCTTTCACTGCCTTTATCCCAAATTCATTTGTGATGGTCGTGAACAGACTGTGGATGTCCATGGTTACCATCGACACATTCTTCAATTCTAAAGTTTGGCAAGCATCATACAATTTTGATAAGAATTGCAGTGTCTTTCTAAATCCTAGGAAAATAAGCAAGCACATTTTTTAATTTTGCTTCTACCCAGAGAGATAAATGTTCAGTAACCCATCCCCTCCCTGAAACTATTGGTCTCATCGGTGGGGGTAGGGTATTTTTATGCATTTTTGGTAGTGCTTTAGAAATAGGAATTACTGGATGTTCAATACTTAAGAATACATACAAATCATCATCCAACACTCCATTAATTCTTAAAGCCCTTAGCTTCTTACCAACATTGCTTATGTATTGCTTAACCATCAGAGGTGAAATATTTCTATAAGTACTAATATCACTGGTTAGGACAGCCAAGGATTGTATGTATGCTGTAGTATCCATAACTGCAATGGCCCCATCCTTATCAGCTGGTTTGATAAGCAGTCTTTCATCATTCATTAAATCTTGCAGTGCTTGCCTTTCCAAATAGGTTAAGTTATTAAACCTGCGTGTTGCATTGTCAAGATAAAGTCTTATTTCATCCTCACAAGTTTTTAAAAAAGTATGAACTGTGGGGTGCATAACTGATACAAAAGTACTCGGATGTTTCATATCATTAGTATATTGGCCGTTTCCCCTAAACATGTTATTCAGAATAACATTCTGCCCAAACGTGTAGATCCAGTATAACTTCACTTAATACTGACAACCTACTGGGTACAAACGATAATCCTTTACCTAAAACATTAATTTGTTCTTTAGTCAGTTGAACACTAGATATATTAAATACATTACAGTCATTAAAATTAGATAGTTGTGAGGAAGTCTTTTGGATTAATTCTGACGAAAGCGCTTAACTGTATGCGTTAAACTGGTCTATCTTATTCTTAGTGTGGCTGGCTCGTTTGCTCCTATGCTGCAAGTCATGTCCAAGTTTTTATGTTGGAAAAACTAATTTTAAGTTAAAAACAAGAACATTGCACTATTTGTCATCTATTTGACAGAAGGATAAACATAATGCATTGTACCAGCATGTTTCTGGCTTTCCAGATCATACTTTGTTTTTATGGTTCTGCATGTTGCACAGATGAAAAAAGGTGGGGGTGGGGGGGCATTTTCAATGATACAGAGTATGCAGAGTTAAGATGGATCATACAGCTGGCTGCTGACAACCCACCTGGGTTAAATAGTTCTGTAGCTTTAAAACCAGCCTTAAAGAAAAGGTGGGTCAAGTATAGAAAGTAATTGGTTGCTTTTAGAAATGTTTTAATATTTAAAGACTGTCGTGATTATGTAAAGTTTGTCTAATGAAGGTTTTTTTTTAACCTGAAAGTGCTTACGTTTTATAATAAAAGACTACAGTCAATTTGGACTCTGTTTTGTTTTTGGATTTGTTCTTACAAGAGGTTCAATAGGAGTACTTAAGGGAAGCTAAGATGCTTGTGTTTTACTACATTTTGTTTTTATAAAGAAGTAAACATCCTCCTTATTTCATTCTTCAAACCTTTCAACCAGTCCTTAATTTTTTGCTGGAAGTACCAGTTGAAGTTATTTCTTAAAAAATCTTGTGAAGTTAGAAAAGCGATCACTTCTGTAGAGCAGTGCACCCTTAAGTAACTCCAGCTGTTTTCTAATGTACGTAGCATTGTAACCTTTACTGTTTAGTCAGAGAAACACACAAAAAAATCACCTTACTGCACCATCCTGAATGAGTATACCAAAAAGCAATCTATATTGTTCTTCTTTAACACAATGGCAATGGGTACCTTGCAGTAGTGGCTGAAAAAAGTGTTCCTAATTTTTACAACAACAATAATTTTTATATCACTATCCTCTTCAATAAAAGGCATGAGACAGCTCAGCTAGGTGTAAAGCTATAGACAGAACCTTACCCTTGCTTACAGTGCTTCATCTATGTCTGAAATCTTGCTGGCCACATTAAAACATGGATAGGAGCTAGTTCCTGTGGAGAACTGTTTGTGATGTTGCAAAGAGGAAAACAATACTAATGACCAGGAGTTAATATCGAAGGATAAAACTGCAAACTTGTTGTATGTCAATATTCTAAGTCAATAACAACCAACTTAAACTTCTAATTTGTTTTACTTTAGTAATTTATTAATTCACCAGTACAGAGAGAGGAGGAATATTTTCTGTATGGATAGAGGTACCAGGGTAATCATAAATTCAAAAGTTTTCTGATTCTTACATTAGTCATTCTGTAGGACTACAAAACCAGTATACTCTCAGTTTTATTAGCTTACACATTGGTTTAGCTTTATTTCTAGTCATCATTGTGAGTGCAAGTTCCTTGTCAGCAGCTGAAGCTAGATAACCAACCTTATAAGTGCTGGATGGTTTTTGTTCTTCTTTTGGCTTTTCCCAGTTAGGGGTCGCCACAGTGGAACTCCGGTCCGCTAATGATTGGCAGTAGATTTTTACGGTGCCAGCTCGACACCCAACCATCAACGAAGGCAGACCCATTCACTCATGTCTTTCGAACACCACTTGACCATGAGGAGGACATGCAGACTCCACACAGAAGGTGCTCCAGCCGAGAATCGAATGGGAGAACCTCTTGCTGTGAGGCGACAACACTACCACTGCACCACCGCAGCTTACCTTATAAGTGCTGGATGGTACACAGCAAAAAGGGGATTATGCATAATGGGGAACAATTTGACAACAGTACAACTGTATAAGCAGAATCACTCTAGCAAAGGATAAAAAGGTACGGAAGGAATTATCTGATGTTCACTCAGCATGCATACTGTATTATTTCACATGGACGGAGATATTTTTATTTAAGAGATTAGAACAGTTACCATTCTATATATCATTGTAGAGCAAAGGCTTATTAATACAATTATCTGACTTTTGTTTATGACTAACTGGGCTTATTCAGACTGGACCCTTTTTTCGATACAGCCTCTGTACAAAGGGAAAAAATAAGTGCCAAATACATAAAAAAAAAAAAAATCAATAAAATAGTAAACACATGTCAAATACTTTACATAAAGTAAAAAAGTATAAATTAATCTGTGCAGACTAGTAAACAGTAATGGAGTTTGCATATTTTGATAGTCTGATAATCCTTTTGTTCATTGGTTCATTTTCTGGTTGCCTGCTTATTACATTTGGCGGCACAAATGAACTGGAGCCTACACCTGCACTCTATGCAGCTATCTGATGAAAGGTTAGGCAGTCAACCAAAGAATGCTTAACAACTCATACAATAAGCACACCATAGTGCAAGTTAGAATGTAACAGTGGATCTGCATCTAATTCCCTTTAGAAATGTTAACATTTTAAGTGTTCAGAGTAACTTAAGAATACTTTTATTGCTCTGGAGATAAGATTTACATTCAGATTTATTTTTGTTTCCCTTTCTGCAGTATAGAACAGAAGATCTAAAGTGTTTGGGATATCAGCTATTCTAATGCGACATGGCGCACAACCGTTCCTCACGTACTTATGATGTGTCTATCTAACCATTCATTTACATTTTGGGGGATAGTGTAACTCATTGTTCTAGTCTGACTAGAATGGAATTTGTACATTTCTTCTATAATCAGCAGTTTAAGGGCTATGGAAGAGAACAACAACAAATCTAAAGATCAAATATTTATAAGAGAGAAGCAGTTTGGACATTTCCTCACTAAAAAATTAGGTAGTTATTTGTAAGGTCAATCAGTAAAACTCCCTTTTTATCAAAAGGAGCCTGGACCTACACAGTTTATTTTCGAAGATCTTGAAGGTAGTCACATTGAAAGTGGAAGTAATTAAAATAAGATCAATATGTATCCAATGATGATCTTTTTTTCAATAGAAGATGAATGGGTTACTCTGCAGAGAAGCAGAGACATCTAGCCCCCAGGTAAAACTGATTCTTCTCCTTATGGTGTGGATAAATAGCTTGATAGCTAGAGTATGACCCAGGAAAGGTGCCATTAGGGTTTCACAGTAAAAAGGTACAGGAACTTAACCCAGCCTCTCAGGAGTGCAAAAAAGCAGGTATGTATTGTATGCTGTGTTTATGGCAATATTCTTTTCTATCTAGTCATTTGATTAATTAACCTGGATAAGTTATTTTCTAGGTTAATCTGTATGTTTGTAACAGTGGATACAATGTGCCATGTAACAAAGGCATCACTATATAACTACATTTTAAGGTTAGGCCTAATAGAGGGAAGAAAATTACAACAAAGTCACAGGACAAATCTTTAAAGGCATCACTATATAACTACATTTTAAGGTTAGGCCTAATAGAGGGAAGAAAATTACAACAAAGTCACAGGACAAATCTTTGGAAAGCACCTCCTTTGTTGCTGTGTAGGAATGACAATGTTTTGTCTACATTTATTTTGAAAACTCTCCTAATGTAGAACTGGAACCCTGGAGGGGATCTTCATCATAGTGCATACTACAAGCTGTCTCAGAAGACAAGAATTGTTCACTTTACTGACAGTTTAGTGAGGCCTGCAAAGCAAAGATTCCTCTGTGTTATTAAATGTAGTATAGGTTTATATTTTTATAAGTTTATAGTAAGTGTAGGGCTGTGGTACCACTGTGAAACCTAGCCACCTCATCCTTGTATCACAAAGTTAGAATAGTTCTCTCTCTAGATGGAATCATTAGCATTAATGTCAGGCATGAATTTGCACTTACCAATGCAATTTTTGAGATTTTCTTTAAAGATTTTCAGAGTAATTGGCTTGAAATGTAGTGGTAGATGTACTGAGTAAGAAACCTGTCATGCCAACAGGTATTGTTGATCTTACAGTGGAAGTTTATGTTCTTGAAGTGGGTATTGTTTGAGATGTTTCATGGCATGAAACACTAGGCAAAAACTGCCTCTCAAGGGCCTGTATGAGACTCAGCATAGGGGTAAAGAGTTTAGTCTGTTACAGTAATTTAAGTGGTTTAAACTAGAGATTTTTCTAGTCAGGAATCTTTCAGGTCTTTAAAGTTGTACCAGGTGCTGTGAGAAGTATATTTCAAAGGGGGAATTGTATTAAATAATAGCTCTAATAAGGAAGGGGAAAGGGGGAACAAGGACATCCTTGGATCTATATGAGATGCCATGACAAATAGGCTGTGTGCAGCAAATGATTCTGATCACAAATGAGATACTGTGGTTGACAGACCTCTCACTGTTATTGTGGGGGCCCAGATCTTTAATAATGAGCTCAGTTTTAAGAGGCACACCAATGATGTCATGAGAAGAATATATATAGTGGTCTTAGTAATGATAACTGTACAGGGGCTGCCTGCCTTGGATACGTGACTCAGCAAGGTGCAAGAAACAAAATGATATTATGATTCTTAATCTAGGCTGCAGACAGAGATTAACCATTAATTGTCGCTTGTTATTCATATTTCCATAATTAGTTTCATATTTTCATAGCAGAGAGAACTAGATGTTACAAAGGGACATAGTCTAAAATGTCATGGTGGAATTCAGGATATACATCATTATGGTTCAAACACACTATACTACACTGGAGACAGTGATAGCCGTTTTTCCCTTATTTACATTGTTGCTGTTGTTGGTCTTTCGGCTTTTCCCGGTTAGGGGTCGCCACAGCGAAACTCCGGTCCTCTAATGAGTGGCAGTAGATTTTTATGGTGCCGAGTTGCCAGCTCGACGTCCAGCCTTCAACGAAGGCAAGCCCATTCACGCATGTCTTTTTGAATGCTACTGTAACATACAAACTACTGCATGGCATCAGGTGGAACCTTAGATTACATTTAAGAAAATGGTCACTGATTTGCACTGTAAATTGTATAACTTATAATATGCCCATTGTTAAATATACAAATAAGCATAAATTTACACACATCCGTAAATATTTCAACAAGCACTCAAGAATTTATTACTGTCATGAGAAAGTCCAGATGAACAAAACTAGTTTGACACTGTTATTTAGGTTGCACAGTTTCCAAGATATGAACATTTCTTTTGTAAAACGATAAATATCTGGGTTTGACTGTATTATAATAAAGATGCAAAAAGAACATGGATGCTCTATGTATTATCATGTATTACTAAATAACATTGCTGTTTTATGCCTTTTTGCTAACATTTACCATTCACAAGATATTTACATTTGTTTGCGTACAGTTTTTGACTTGATTTTTCAGAAAATCTGCAGGAACCTATGGATGCCCATAGGCTGTTAGAGTTGTGACATTCTATAACTGATAGGTATAAATTAACTGTTGTCATCGAATTTAAATCTGTAGCAGCACTGCAGGTACACAGGAATTGTATTGTGCCTTCTATTTTTGTATTAGTCATGTATTTCACTTCATTGATAAAGCCTTTAATTTGTGTTCTGCCTCTATTGTTTGTGTGCTTCCAGATTTCACCTATACAACAAACAGCAGCTTTTTAGTTTAGCTCCTTGACTCCCACACTGTAACACTACTACGAATAGTAATTTGACTTACAGCTTATGGCAGTGCCAAACTAACAATTCCACAAATAATTCCAAGATAAGAGGCTAAAATAATTACAAGCTGTACTTTTCTACATTTGTACTACACAGCCAGGCAAATAATCTCACGAGAAGTTATTTATTTTTCATATAAGATTTTATTGGCGTAAACTAATGCACTTCCTTTGGTCTGACTGGAATTCTTATACCAAGGTCTAGTTTGCAGAAAAAAAAAAAAATATATATATATATATATATAAATATATATGTGTATATATATATATATATATATATATATATATGTGTGTGTGTGTGTGTGCAAGCGTGTGTGGGTGTGGGTGTGTTTTATGGTGCAATCCGTGCATAATGCTACTTAGTGCTGGGTTTTAAATTATACTGAGTCAGAGAGACAAAATATCAATATTTCTGTAATTACAGGTGTTCATAAACACTAGCTGCAGCACCATAAAGAAATAACTGCCCTTTTCCCTTCATTTTTACATGTCACTGTGATAACTTGCAGCAAACAAGCTGCGACAGTTTTATCTTATATTTTTTAGCTGTATAAACTCACTAGGCACATGTACAATTTTCTTGTGCAGTGCCGGAACAGTATATATCTGAGCCACTTACTTTTATTTACACTAAATACAAAATGCAGACTGACAGTATCAAGCCGAGGACTAAAGGACAAAGCTTATTAACATGATGTAGCCTTAATCCTGTGTGATACACTGTCAGATAATTTTACCTGATGGCCAGGACCAAACAAGTCTCAGCTGTGCTAAGGTATCCAGCCTAGATGCAACCCCTACAGATGCAGCTCCCAAGTACTGCAGTCCAGAAATGCAAATGTCACTGCCAAACACATCTAAAAGCATGCTATGCAGCTGACAGAACTGCAGCAGATACATTTGGGCCTTAGCTTTATTTGTTAAGGTCCGTTGTGTCTTGAGAAATCTATTTGGGAGCTACAGTTTTAAATAGTCTTTATTCCACTACGTGTGCACAATGTCTAAGACTTGCAGGACTCAGGGTTACATGCAGAAATAAGGGGGATATATCACTTCAATGGCGACATTATGATGAAATGAATGATGACTGGATAAGAAGAAGCAGATGGTATGTGGTGGATTTAGGAACAATGTTTGGTCACTGCATAGAAGAGCATGTCTAGTCTGCTAATGCATTTAAAATTAAGTGCATACACCATTGCAACTTACAATGATTGCACACTGGGAGAAATGCATTTATTCAGATGTTTGCAGTACCATGAAAAAAGAAACCCATGTTGTGGCAAATAGCACTAAATGGGTAGGTAAGTCTGAGCCATCTGTCAGAGACATTTACTGATGAAGGTGGGAAGCAGGTGTGAGTTGCACAGGATACATTCAGTAGCATATATTTAGAGTACATACCTTAAGGTGATTAATGTTATACTAGTGTGGTGCTTTAGGGAAGTCCTGATAAATGAAGATGGCCACACACACAGTCAAAACATTAGGGCCACTATTCTGAATGGAGGTATTCGCATATACAGTCAGAACATTAAACAAGTCCTGTCCGATTCAATGTTTTCACAGGCAGTCAGAGCATTAGGGATGTCCTAATGACCAGAGATGTTCACAGATGCAGCTCAGAGAGGAGAGAAAAAAAAAGAGAACATTCTTAAGAGAAGTAAAGGAGACCACTCTAGGGACACAGCTAGGAGGACCCATATATTGGTTAGGGACTGTTAAAGTAAAATGCCTTCTGATGATATTTTATAAAGCTGGCATAAGGAGGGAAAAAGAGAGAACAATTAAGAAGTAATAAAAACTACACTGCCACCTCTATGTATATGTGTATGTGTATATGTGTATGTATGTATGTATATATATATATATATATATATATATATATATATATATATATATATATATATAAAATCTTAAAAAGAACAAATGAATGGGTTAACATGATAGTATAAATGAATAAATCAAAGGATAGATCTACAGCATGAATGATTTATTGTTAGCAGCTGTGTAACTGTACCAAAAAGGCCTGTACTGAGACTATCAGTTCAGGCGTGTTAACTTTTTTTTTTTTTTTAACTACCAGCTGGTTACCATGGCAGAAATAACTGCATGAGCCCATCAGCAATCAGCTCTTCCTGAAGTCGCAGCTGGAAGAACAGAAGCAGGAGAAAATCAAACAATATTAAAAGGCTCTTGTGGGATGCGTACCTGCATTCCTTGTGCCATCAGCATATACTCTGCCATACAGAGACTGTCATGTCCACTCATGCTTTAGCTACAATAATTTAATGAGATATTCACACCTGCTGTAGCTTGAACTATACTTAATTACAGTTATCTGAAGCAGCTGTTTAATCACAGGTACCCTAGTTTTAGTGCAGCACATTATTATACTAACTGTCTAAGAATGAATTTAGTTTTGGCACATGCTTGGAATTGTAATGCTATTACAGCAGTGATGCCAAGCTCTTCCTGTGTTTAATATAATACTGTGATTCTGCAAGGGAATATCTTCTCTTCCAAATTAAGTTTGCAGGTTTAAGACTTCAGATTCCTCACTGGCTATCACGATATAAAATAATGTCTTATGCTTTTTACTAGCCATCTTCAGAATGTGTCCCCTTAACCAATAATATAAAATGATATATACAAGTTCATTATTAGTAACCGCCCAAGATAATTTTGGAAAGGACAAAAATGAATGAAAGGATCTACTCAAATTAGAATACCCTCACTACCCCCCCCCCCCAACACATATACACACACACACACACACACACACACACAGAATATGTGCATGCAAGACAGGTACTTAGGATCAATAGCCACCAAGGAAGATAAACCCAGTAATATATTAAACTAGCAGTGAAATGTGAACTGAAATTAATCTAAAAATGCTCATCCTTAAAACACATATTCATAATCACCCACAGCACAATATTTAAAATTTTGATCAAGTGTTTAATTTGCTATCCCTTGTGCTACAAAACCAAGCACTAACATTTGAAAAGGAGTTCATAAAAACAAAACTTCCATAGCACATTTGAGGATCATGACATCCTTTAAAACTGTCACAGTCTCTTTAGGTCATTTAGTAATTCATATAACCAAGAGTATTATCTGAGTTATTTGTGTAGGTTCCTAGTTACACAAAAAAACTTGCATTTAAATGCAAATAATTTAACAGAGAACTACCAAAAAACAGGAACTAGCAGCAGTAAATGGCACCTCATTTGTCATTATGAACCCATTGTTTTTTCTTCTGAAGGTGTTCTATTTTGATACTAGCAAATTACTACCAGCTAAGATTTCACCTTTATTCACACAGAAATACACATCAAAAAACTTGGATGCATTTACTAGATTCAATTGCCTGTTTCAGAGATGAACTAGCAGTTTGCCTTGGTTAAATGGTCTACACAATGCCACAGAAATCAAAACCAGACTGATAAATATAATAGACATATTTAGAGTTCAGCTTTCTTGGTTCAAAGCTGAAGTTTTCTGGTACTGTATTTATCAAAGGAGTGGCTTACTCAGTGCTGAAGGATGCAAGTGCCTGTAATCAAAAGTCTTGAGACAGATAAATTGTCCTAACTGAATCGTTAAACCTAATCCCCTTTTTTTTGGCCTATGGGATCTCCTTCCTATTTATACATTGGTTGGGAAGGGCCGAAGGCTGCATGGAGGGCCCCTTGGTTCTATAGTGAGTCTTTATAAAGACTGTAATGGATGATTTCGATGGTGGTTTCCTATCTAAGTCGCTCGTGAGGAAGACCCCCCTTAGGATGTGCTGACGTGTTCAGGTTGTCCAGTAGTTAGCAGCTGTGTTCTTGTCTGGGATTATTCAGGAGTCTTGATGAAGACTGTCCTGAAAGGTTCCCAGATTTAGCTCTGGTTGTAGGCTGGTGCACGCTTGTTGCAGGCACACATATTAAAAAATGATTAAAAAATAATAAGCAAGAGTCTGATCAACTTGAAAAGGAAGACAAGACAGTTCTCAGTCATCTTCCTTTCCAAGTTGATATAATGCTTGCTTATTATTTTTTTTTAGTACTTTTTAAGCATGTGCCCACAACAAATGTATAAATCAACCAATTTGTGATGAATATATCAATGTTAGGAATTAATTGCTACCTTTGTAACTGTTGTCACAACAAGAGGCTTAGGAGATGGTAGACGTAAGTCCAGAAACCAGCACAGCAACTTTACTTTATTTAGTCCAGTAGCTACGGCTAACAGGAAATGGGCTTCTCCTTTACAACATAAAGCTTTCTGTTATGCAACTCTTCATGAAGAGATGCAAAATACAAATAATGCATTGTACTTTAATTGCTTTAAACACAGATGGGTTATAATGTAACTGAGTACCCCCAGCAAGGTTTGTGCAGGTTTGGGCTTTCCTTTCGTGATTGACAGTGTGGGCAGATGGGACGTCTTAATAACAAATACTTGTACTTGTTATATCTCACAGAACTATGGAAAACAAAAAAAACAAGAAGTCAATGTCATCATTTGAAGCAAATTATTTATTCATTTAAACATAATTTATTCATTGTCCATTTATTAATTTTCCACAGTTCTGTAGGGTTGGTTATGATTTATTCATTGTCTGTAGTTCTGTAATATATAGGTCTAATTAGCATGAGTATATTCAGTTTATGCATTTTCTGTAGTTATGTAGAGTTTAATAAACAAATAAAGTATATATTGATTTATTCAGTATGGTTTAATAAGTAAATAAACTGTATATCGAGTTACTAATTTTTAGTAGTTCTGTAGGGTTTAATACCTAAAATATATATTTAGTTATTCATTTTTCAGTTCTGTAGGGTTGGTTGTATACAGTGTACAGTAACATTGCCATGGAGGCATGGTTTCAATCGTTGTGTAGATGGGTTATGGGTGGGCTTTGCTACTGCACATCTCAGGGGGTACTCGATTACACTATAACCCAATGATGTCTGAAAAGTATCAGCATATCAGAATACATACTTTTTTCTCTTGTTTTTTAAATGAGCAGTCTGCTAGAATGCTCTCCAAATAATCACGGTTCAGCTAAGCTTAACTGTGGTGATAATAACATAGCTGTACTTGCATTTATACTGCTTTGTTGTGAAACTCAGATATCTGTAATCGTCATCATCAGCCCCCTTTTTCCCATTTTTCTACATGGGGTTGGGGTATCGTGTTAACTGTCACCAACTCTCTCGATTCAGTGTCACACTCCTGCCTTCTTCAACACTCATGCCTGACTGTCGCAGATCTTCTTTCACACAATCCATCCACCTCTTTGCTGGATGCCCTCGCTTCCTCTTACCTTCTTCCTGTCTGTCCCAAATCTTCCTCACCAGATTGTCTTCTGCTTTTCTACACATGTGCCCAAACCACCGTAATCTGTTCTCTTTGATCTTTTCTGCAGTTGGAGCTACTTTGGCTTCTGCTCTTATGTCCTCATTTCTTCATCTGTCCCACAGTGCGCATCCTATCACCCTTCTCAGGCACTTCATTTCCATCACCTCTAGCTTCTTCATCTGGTCCCACAGTGCACATCCTACCACCATTCTCAGGCACTTCATTTCCATCACCTCTAGCTTCTTCAACTACTCTGTCTTTACTGCCCAGGTTCCTGTACCATACAGTAGTACTGGTCGCACCACTGTCTTTTACACCTTACTTTTCAGCTTCTTTGGCATTCTTCTGTCATAGACAACACCTGACACACTATGCCAGATGGCTGCAGCTCCTCTGATTCTAGCTTTGACTTCTTTATTCAGACTACCCTTCTCCTCAACTACTCCTCCCAGATACTTGAAGCTGTTTACCTGTTCCACGTTTTTCCCTTCTTTCTCTGTTCTCAGCTTCTTCTGATTTCCCAAGTTGCTGCCATTACCACTGTCTTATCTGTGCTTAGTTTCATCCCATGTGCCTTCAGATTTGCATTCCCTTCTCCTATCCTTTGCTGAAGTTCTAGCTCAGGGTCTACCTGTACTGCACCATTGTCTGCATAAAGCAGCTTTGTTGATCTGTCCCCTCCAACCTGTTTGCTAATGTAGTCCATCACCAGTATGAACAGCAGTGGGCTCAGAGCTGAACCCCAATGCACACCCACTCCCACTGGGAGCCCCTCTGTGAGGCAGAACACTGTTCGTACTTGAGTCACTGGGTCCTTGTACATAGCCTGCACTAATTCTACCAATGTTTCTGGGACTTCAAACCACCCCAGTACTGCCAGATCAGCTTTCTCGGGACCTTGTCATATGCTTTTTCCAAGTCTAGGAATGCCCAGTTGGACTCTCTCCTCATCTCTAGCATCTTCTCAAGTATCTGTCTCAATGCAAACAACAGGTCAGTTGTGCTGCATCCTGATCTGAATCCTATCTGCTCCTCTTCCAGCTTACATTCTACTACTCTGAGTATCCATTTATCAATCACCCTCTCCAGAACTTTCATGCAATGGGATAGGAGTTTGAAGCCTCCTGTGTTTCCATCTCAAACTCACCAATGAATGGAGCTGTGGGCAGCAGCACAGACAACATGGTGTCCTATAGGGGGAAATGTTGTACAGACCAACCGCTTTGGGCATCTACTGTGGTGCGCAGTATCCACAAGGAGAACATGGATCTCAGACTGCTCGCTGTGGCAGGGCTAGCCACTCAGCAGTGAAAAATATGGCTCTAGGTGATTTGGAAACTCCGATATCTGTAAATGCATTTAAAAATTGTATAACTTTCTATGGAAACCATGGCAGCTTCTTTGAGAAAGTATTAAATTAAATATAATTCAAAATTTTGAATACTAGCATAATACAGTAGATAAGTAAATGTACTGCCACTCAAAAGAAAGCTGGGGGTAGGGTAATATATGTGTCTAATTTGCCTTTCTGTTTGAACTACATAATATAAAATATAAATAAATCAGTTCATAAGCACAGCATCTGCTATTGGGTATGGCAGTCACAACAGCAATCTTTTATGCAGGGAAGGTCCCAAATGTTTGAAGTGAAACAGCTACAATCACAGATAGTAAATATATAATAAATGAAAGGCATAAACATCATTGTATGGAGCTTTTTTTTCATATCTGAGTTAAGGGTTTAGAGACAGTGACAAAAGCAAGGCAGATAAACTGAACAGCTTAAGCAATACAGATGTCTGAGGAAAGAAAATCACATACAAAATGAATCATTATACTTAATGAGGTGAACGTCTGGCAAGTTATTGCATGTGTGTGCACCTTTGACATGAAATATTTGCATATATGCCTACACGTACGGCACAGCAGCAAGCAATTCTACACACAATGTAGAATCACAGCAAACTGAAAGCAATTTGGGCCACGTGGCCATTTATGCTTTGCCAGTACCCACCCTTGGACCTTACTTCCTTTTCCAACAAATGATAGGCCAGTCATGCTTGGGGGTGAACTTGTGAATACCCATCCAATTGTCTAAGTCCTCTCTTTAGGAAGATAGTAAGCCATGCTGCTTGATCTGGAGTAGAAGTTTGTTGCACAGAAGGAAGGGCTAGTGGTTGAGTAATGAACTGCTTTCTCCACTGTCATCTGTTTATTTGATGAAACAGGTTTAGAGCTCTTGTCCTAGTGCTGGATGGTTTGACCTGTAAAGATGTTAGAGGTCATGTATTGTTGGATCCCTGATAGAAAAGCAAGACAAAGATTACCTGTAAGGACTCTAGAAGACAATAAACACAAGGACAGAGCCCTCCAGCTTCTTCTGCTAGCTTATGACTTTTAGGCCTGTCATCTTTTTGGTTAGAAACCATTAGGGTCTCTCTAACTGCTTATAGTAAGATAAATCCCAAAGGGAGCACTCTATTCTATGATTGGGCCTGATTAGTGCAGAATATGGAGTAAGGACTTCTTTTTGTTCTATAGGAGATGCGCTTTGTGATCTGCTGTCAAAGGAGAGTCAATTACTTAGCCATGTTCCAAAGTCTCTCACATCATCATTATGGAGTTGGGTGTTGTTTATATTACAACTTGGGTGGAGGGATTGTTTACCAAAGATGACAATATTTCACCTCTTTAACATTTAGTTTCAGATCATTTTCCGTGCATCTGCTATTAACATGCTAGTCCAAGCTGCAGCTTCTGTGAGTCAGAGGGGAATTTGAGAATGGCACCCAGTTTATAATCATCAGTGAAATTGGTTAACCAGAGCTCCACCTTTTTTAATGGCAGGTCTGAGAAGTATATGCCAAATAACAGAGGTGCTACTAAAGGTCCCTTAGGAAATTCAACAGTTTCTGTCATGCTTTTTGTTGAAACACCTGCCACCTTCACTGTATGGGCTTTGTTCCTCAGCCAACATGCTATCCACCTAACTATGTAGGGATCAGTTTGGAGCTTAATTATGTTAGCATGTGGTATGGTATCAAATTTTTGGTGGGGTCAAGATATGTTGTATGGACAACATAATTGCTGTTCATGGCTTGTGTTACCCTCTCAAAGAAGTTTACAAGATTCATTAACAAAGTTAAACTGCTAGAGGTCAAGTCTTACAAGATTTTTAATATTATGGTTTATCAGGTCAGTTGTGACCCATTCCATGGCCTTGCAGATAAGGTTCATTAGCCTATAGTGTCTGAGTTTATGGTGTCTATGGTGAGGCTACTCTTAAAGTGGCCTCATAACTGCTATGCTCCATACAATGGGGATGAAGACATTGCATGACCATGAGTATAGTTTGAATAGTTGTAGAAGTGGGTCCACCAGTGCATGTTTAGTGCTATTTAGTAGGCAGTTGGGTATTCTGTCAGGTCCCAAGGATGATACACTTTATTTTTTGTTCTGGAAAATACATTTAGCAAATATTCTTTAGTGATGATGGGGGTTTGATATATGTGGATTTTGTATAGTTGTCTCAGGTGTGAAATTTGCACTGAATTTATTTGTTAATATATTTGTGATATCCAGTTGTGCCAAGTAATTAGTGCCATTTTGAATAAGTTCAGAGCAATGTTTGGTGTTATTTCTTTACTTCCTGATGTCAGTAAAGAAGGATATATAATTACCCTCAACTTCTGTTGCTAGTCTAACTTCATGGGTTACCTTTGTCTTCCTGATGGTGTTTTTCAGTATATTCGATAATGTTTTGATGTTGACCTTGATTTGTGGATTTTTAGTTTTGCTGAATATTTTAAGAAGATTTTTTATTTTACTGTTTATTTATATAAGCAGACCACCAGGCTAGTTTGATCTTAAACTTCCAATTTTGTTTAGTTCTGGCAGGGACTGTCAGGTGAATACACTTATTTAAGATATTTTGTCCTTCAGTACATTCCTGGACTGTTTTGTGCAGCAAGTTCATGTTTATGAAATCAAGGAATTTTTGAACATAACCTACATTTGAGACACAAGTATCTCACATTTTCAATGTGTAGTTAAAAGTCTCCCATGATGGGGCGGCCGCAGTGGTACAGCGGTTAGCATTGCCACCTCACAGCAAGAGGTTCTCCAGTTCGATTCTCGGCTGGGGTGCCTTCCGTGCGGAGTCTGCATGTCCTCCCTGTGGTCGCATGGGTTTCCTCCGAGTGCTGTGGTTTTCTCCTACATCCCAAAGACATGCTGTAGGTGGATTGGACACTCTAAATTGGCACTAGGCGTGAGTGGATGGGTGTGTGTGTGTGAGCCTTCTGTGGAAGTTTGTGAGCCGGACTGGCAACTCAACACAGTAAAACTCCACTGCCAATCATGAGCGGACAGGTGATCCACTGTGGTGACCCCTAACCGGAAAAAGCCCAAAGAAGAAGTTAAAGTCTCCCATGATGATAGAGTCCCTTTGTATTTGAAGTATGGCTGGTAGTTTTACAAACAAAACATAGTTTTCTGGGGACATCAGGGGAGTCATGTAACATGCTATGGTCTCATAGCTGGTTTAATTTATGGTAATTTGCATCTCAATAAGTTGTTTTCAGGGTGTCCAGAAATCTGCCTTGAGGTAATGTAGCTATTAACAAATATGGATATGCCACCTCAGTTTCCATTGCCTCTAAAGGCATGGTAGGTGCAAGATCTGGGTATAGACAGTGTGGTTTCTGCACTTTTAAACAAAGTTTCAGTAATAATACACACACAAATGTGCTTCAAATACAGGATGCCTCAAGGTCAAGCAACTCATTATTTAGATACCTTGCTTTTAGCAGCACTACCTTGATATTGTCTGGGGCTTATTAGTTTTGTTTTTTTAGGTTAGGAGATCCATTAGCTAGACTAAAAAGGCATTATAGGGGTAGCAAGGGCTTTAGCCACTATACAGAAAAACCTTAGAATGAGAAGTGCAAGCCACCTTTGGCAAAGCAAGTGAGACAGTGTTAACATACAATTCAAAGATGCCAAGATCTGTTAAATGTTTAAGCTGGTATACTATTACAATGTTGAATCAGACTGGTTCGAATGATGGTATCATCGACATACTTCCATGAAAGTTACAATGTCGACTTCTGACATTGTCAAAGTATATCTCAAATTCGTCCTCGGAACAGGCTTTAACATGAGTTGAGATAGGGATGAGATTTGTACTTTGACAATGTCAGGTTTGACATTGTGGCCATTCAGCCTCCGGACTTCATCAAAGTGGTTGCGACTGAATCCACTTCAACGCTGCCATAGTAAACCGTTTAAGCTGATCTATTATTGTCCTTTACTTTGGCAAGTTGTTCCCTTCTCCTCTCCCCTCACTGAGGATTCATTTCTTTACAAGAATCTTACAGATTATTTTACCAGTCCTATACAATTAAACAAGCATTCCTACATGCCTTTATAAAAGATTTCTTGATTACCTTTTTTTTTTTTTGAGTACTTTATAACGTCCAGAAAATGTTTTATTTACTGACCAGATAAGCCCACAAGACACAAGTGCTCCTTTTAGGGGTGACCCAGAATCAATGTCCCATTAAGTGATTTTCTGAGAGTCAAGCAGCTTACAAGTGGTTGCTGAGGGACTCAAACACAGGACTACAGAATGAAGGTTGTTAACTGCGTATAACCATAACCTTTTGAACCAAACTGCCACACCATTGCTTTACTGTTCAACAGCTACAAAGAAGCTACAAACTCTGGTTAGTTTTAATGACTTAATTAAACAAAAATCCAAGGCACCTCTGTCTAGTTTAGATGAAACTCAAGGTATGTCAGATATTGTCCCAGATGATTTTTACATATATTATTCATAGGTGTGCAGCAAGTCCTGAGGCAAGTATTCAATACAAGTAGTGTAATACCAGGATCTCTCAAATCCCCATCAGCACTAAAGACCCTGTACTGAAAGTAATATCCAAGACTAACACTTTATAACATACTGGGCTGACTGTTAAATGGTACTAAACATGCCTTTGGTGCAACCTCTCCATGACTTATCTAACATGAGCCTGGCTACAGGCTAAGTCCTAGAAGTACGACTGACATCACTGGTGATGCCATTCCATAAAGGCAGCCCTACTACTTACCCTAGAAACTATAGGCCTATCAGCCTGATGAGTCTTATTTGAAAGCATTAAAACATATAACAATAGACTTTTATAACATGGACATTAAAAATGTCATCAGGCTAGACTCACATTAATTTCTCATTGAGGTAGATTTTGCCTAATGAACCTGGAAACATACCTCTCAATCTCTTGGAGCAAGACATCTGGACAAAGCCATAAATAATGGGGGGACAAAGACCCAAAAATAGGGAGGCTTTTTAAATATTGCTCTTACAGACTTAGAAAGTTGAATTTTCTGAAGGGTATGAAGTCTGAAACTCAAATGGCTGTCATTTTCTGACTTCAACCCTCAGACTTGCCAATGATTTGACAGAAAACCACAATTTTATGAGAAACAGACCAACAATATGAGGCAAAAATCTGGGCATTCCGAGAAAGTCTGTACTGTTGGCTGGAAAACTTCTTTAAAAGGGCAACACAAGTTGCTGACAGCAGTTGCACTGTACACACAACCTACATTGATTTGGTCAAGGTATCTGACGCCATCCCCCATACTAACAGAAGTAATAAACTAAATGTGATACAAATACAACCCAATATGGAATGTGTTTAGCTAGTTGGCCCAAAGAAAGAGCCCACACAGTACGGGTGTGGCAGGGGCAACATCAGAGAATATGAAGTTGACAAATCGTGTCTCACAGGGGTCTTTGATTCGGTATTTACTTCTCTGATTTATAGATGAAAAAACAAGACCTATGGCAAACCGAGTTTGCAGATGACTGCAAACCGGAAGCCACTGTCAAATCCACTCTGACGCAGAAGCCTTCTATCAGGAATTTACACTTATATATGCTTGCTGTATTGAAAATGGGATTCAATGAAATGCTAAAAATGCCGCATTGTCACATTTGTCAAACAAATCATTCCATCAACATATAGCACTGACAATTACCCACCCCAAAATGAAAATGTAGTTAGAAACCTGGGATCCTGGGTTGAGAATTCCCTCCTCCAATTATCTCTTTACTGCCTTGTTTTACTAGAATTAACTTACAAATAGAAAGCATGGCGTATCACTGAGTATCTTATATTTTAGAATGAAAAGCATTACTATTATTATTGTTGCTGCTATTGTAAACAGATGACTAATCATACAAGTGTAGTATAGAATATTATGATCATGTCTTCAGTCCTAACCAACTTATTATATGTTTGGGACACAGATGCCAAGAAATTTACCTCAAGAACAAAGCTCTCCCCACCATCAGGACTGCACTTCGGTGAACTGGAGCCCATGGTAAAAGGTCTCCACAGCTCACCTCAACACACCACCCTGTGCCCCCATCCTGGTCTACCTACACCATCCAGATTACTGGAAAAAGCATCCCTGCTACAGCGGTGACCAAGGCAGCCGCCTAGTTGGCCTGTGCCTAAGGCTGGCTATGCTTACCATCTCATGAGAAAGGCAAGTAGTCGATAGCCTGTTTCCCTCCTTCCCTCCTGGCTAACTTTCCACTTAACGTGTCTTATTCCTTAATTGTATAATGCAGAGAATATTTTGAAGTAAGTGATTGTTGTTTTTATCCATGATTAGAATTTGGTCGTACTCATGATCTTTTGATCCAGTAACCTACTGGATCAGCTCATTGTGAATTAGACATGTCACATATCACTGCACAACTATAATCATAAGCAGTCATACAGCTCAGAGTGCTGAAACTCATCCTCATGCTGACATGAACAGTAAACTGAATTGTCACTCACCAGAACAAAGCCATTCAGTGTCTATATAATTCACATTACCAGGAAAAAAGCTGCAATGGCTCTAAATCATATTAGCCATCATTCATCCAGCAAAGAATGCAGTAATGTACTCAGCTAAAAGCTGACCTGCTGTTAGAGTGTAGAACACACCTGCGCAACCCGCTGGCAGCATCTTTCATTCATTACATCAAGAGATCACATGACAGTACTTCACTTAAAAGCAGCCATCAATTACTACAACACAAGCAAGCAAAGAACAAAATTTAGTACTGTGAGGAGATAATAAAACATGGCTATCTGTTACAGTATATGAGCAGGCAAATCAAAGGACCAGTAGAGAAATTAATTGAGAATACTTTATATTCCATAAAACTTAACTGTCTTTAACACTGTAAAATGATTGTTTCTCTTTATGATTTGCATAGTTAAATTCAAACTGTTTCACAATATTCTTGAATAAATGCATAACTGAGTTATTTTTCTTTCTTCTGCTCTAATAGTTTGTGTTCTTAATTTAACTGCACAATGTTCATTTCATCAGAGTATGTGTACTTCATTGTTTTTTTAGAAAGACGAAGTTCATTAGATAAAAAACTGAGACCTTTACTTTCTCACGGCAAAAGACTATCAATAAACATTCTGCAAAAATAAACCTATAGTAAATAGTTTTGACTAATTAATACTTCGAACATTTTATGAAACAATACGAGTACAGGTCAGACATAGGAAGAGAAGAGCTGATATATTTTTTTTGTTTTCCAGTTATTTCATTTATTTGGTAACCAAGTAAATTCATTGATGCAAAAAGGTCCTTTTTAGGTGCAGCAAAAGTGTTAATATGTGGACAAGATATCTGGCTAGGACAACTATGGAGATGTGTGTGTGTGTGTGTGTGTGTGTGTGTGTGTGTGTGTGTGTGTATGTGTGTGTGTGCGCGCGCATGCAAGTGCATTTGAATTTGGGAGGAGAATAATCTACTGGAGAAAACACTGAGTTAGGTAATTTACCCAGCAGCCACTATCTAAGTCATAATTTCTAAACCTCTTAGAGCAAAATATCTGGACAAAGTTTAAAATATATGGGGGAACAAAGGCCCAAAAATAGGGGCAGAATTTAAATACTGCTCTTATAAACTTGGAAAGTTGCTAGAGTAACAGGTTTTATGATAGCATGCTTTTTCTGAAGTATATGCAGTCTGAAATTCAAATGTATGTAATTATTTCATGACCACTCTTCAGTGATTTGTCAGAACACCATTAATTTTAAGAGAAACAGACTGAAAATATGAGGCATAAATTTCGACAGTCTGTGAAAATCTGGAGAGTTGAGAAGTATGATACTGGTGAGGGGTGTAATGGGAGAAAGCTGAGCAGGCTAGGCCAGGTCTCCCCATTGCCAGTAATGGTTGTCTGTGGTGGTGGTACAGCAATCTTCTTCTTCTTCTTTCGGCTTTTTCTCGGTTAGGGGTCGCCACAGCAGATCACCTGTCCGCTCATGATTGGCAGTGGAGTTTTACAGTGTCGAGTTCCCAGCCCAGCACCTAACCTTCCACAGAAGGCACACACACGCATGCACTCACACCTAGGGCCAATTTAGAGTATCCAATCCAGCTACGATAATCACTGCAACATTTCCTGTTCATGTGACAACTGCAGATAAGACAACCAATGTTACTGCACTAATTTTCAGAAATAGACCTGGATATACTATGGAAACTGTGTCGTGATCACATTCAGTAAAAAGACTTTGACTGCAGATTATTCTTACACTGTACTATGCATTTAGACTAGTGAGAAACATATCAGAGCTTGGTCTTTTTTTTTGCGATGTCAGGTAAGCCTGGTGGACACTAGTGTCTCTTTCCTGAGACAACCTCAGAGCAATGACTTGTTCAGAGTCTCACAGCAGACAAACAGAGTTGCAAGGAATCAAACTCTCTCCTATGAGGTACAGGAGACAATTCATTAGTGGCTCATAGCCTTTATCCTGAGCATTAACTGCCAGGCTGTCTTGCAGGGTGTGTCCCTAAACTGCAAAAGGTGTAGGTGGTTTTGAGAGCCAAATAATGGGATAACATCACAAAGAAAAGGAAGGATATTAATTTGAAGACAAAGAAATCACATGTCATACCTTTCAGTGATGGAGAAAACATTTACATCTTTCTTTCAACTAAAGTGATTTGTCCAGGCAGCGTAACAAAATGCTGCACTGTACTGATAATGAAGTCACTTCCAGGGAGACATTTTGTCAGTAATGAGTTTTTTACTGAGTCACTGGAAGTGAAGCTATAACCCTACAGGTCATTATATTTGTTCCAGGGTGAGCTGCTGTGGTGGTAAATGGCCCTTTACATAGAATATTAATGACCAAGTTTTCTGAAAACATGCTGTGATTCCAGTGACAAAGTAAAAGCTGAATGTTTCTGCTAAGCAATTCAGTAAGGAGACTTTATGTCTCAGCCTTGACTGTGCACAGTAGATACTTTTGCCCTGAAAGATCTTGGACAAATGAAATATAGGCTGTAGTAAAAAGGGAAAGGTTATGCTGTTTGTATGTGGAAATGAAACAGCCCACCCACCTAATACAGTATACAACTGTAGATTATTATTATGTAATTCCATGTGTTGGACAGTTCTACCAGCTTTACTGATGTGGGCATTTCACACATTTAAGCATACTATGTCAAGCTGAACTTTGCACATTGTGAGGATATGGAGTATTTGAGTGTCTTTTAGCCTAAAAGTGTTCATTGTTCTTATTTATTTGTTGCATATTACTTTTTAACACTTATGATGGAAGATATATGGAACTGTCTCATTTTGATAAATCCATTCAAAAATAGACATAAAAAACAAACGTAAAAACATCCATTCCTTCATTTTACAGTTTGTCTATCCAGGTGATGGTTGTTATGGTAACAAATTGAACAGGTTAGACCTGACTTCTCCATACCCATTGGATGTCTTCAAGTCATCCAGTAAGATGCCCCAGTGTCTTCAGGCAGGCAAAAGGATATGCTCCTTTCAATGTGTACTGGGTCTGCTCTAAAGCCATTTCCCAGCGAGCTGTGTTTGGAGATATTCCCATGGAAGGTGCCCTGGGAGCATCTTTTCTTGGTGGCCAAATCATCTCAACTAAATTCTCTCAAATCCAGGAGAAATAGGGGCTCTATTCTGAGATCCTGTCAAAATGATAAACATCTCATTCTATCATTGAAAGTAAATCCAGCTACCCTGTACTGGAACATAATTTCTACCGCTTGTATCCATAATGGGATCCTTTCAATCATTGTCGAGATAAAGAAACAGATAAACTGATCTGCTGATCTGTGTGTCTGTCTATGCATCTATCTGTTCATCCATTTAACTACATATAGGTTCATAGATAGTTATCAGGCTTGCAGTCCAGAGGACCCATTAAGGAGCCTAGCCCAAGTTCCCAGTTGTCCCAAAGCACTGTCTGGTTAAGTGACTTGCTAAACGTCACACAGTAGGCCAAATAAAGGCTGAGAAAAATCAAACCCTGTACCACAGGAATTACCTTAACTCTGTACCATCTGCCAGACATATATGTCTAATCTAACTATCTTGTCTACCTATTTACTTATTTATATTTTGATGACCAGTTTTGCCCTATTGGGCAGAACCTGTTCTCAGAGGAAACTTGTGGATATAAGTTCCACAATAACAGAATCACCAGAACAACAAGTAATATATGCTATTTATATGAATACCAGTATCAGCTGAGTGCTTTAGTCTGTGTCTCAGTTTTTGCTTCACCACCATAGTCTAGTACAATGCCTGCAAAACTGCTACTGCAACAGAAATCCAATGGTCACCCTCCTATTTTCCTCTACCGTCATTCATGAAAAAGAAGCTCCAATATATTTAAACTCCCACACCTGTGCTAGGTGCTCTGCCTACACCTGTACAAAGTAGTTTGTTCTTTTCAAGAAGAAGACAACTGTGTCTGATTTGGATGCATTGATTTTCATCCCAACCACTTCATACTCGGCAGTGAATGGCTCCTGTGCATATCAGAGATTACAATCACATTAGGCCAGGATAGCAACATCATTTGAAAGCAGCACAGATGTAACACTCATATCCTCAAACAGGATTTCTACTGTGCTCAACTGAGATTTGAATCCTGTCCATGAAAATCACAAACAAGATGGGCGACTTGGCACATCCTCGTTAGAGTCTTATGGCTTACCTGAATACATTTGACTCATCAGTGAGAACATGGATGCGACTCTCAATGCTGAAATACAGGGACTGAATAATGCACATCTGTATTTCTGAAGTCCCATACTGTTATAGTATTTCCAAAAACACATTCTACAGCACATGGCTAAATGCCTTCTCTGGACCTACAAACACAAGCAGCCTTTACTGTCAGTCTCCCCCTCCAAAATCTTTGCAAGAAGGAAGAGTTGCGCCACTGTTGAGTAAACAAAACAGAATGACTGCAGAATGAAGTTTCATTTCCACCACAGTGGCAAGTCTTTCCCAGGGAGGTTAAGAAGCATGATGCCTCCAAAACTGGAACACACCATTCTGTCACCCCTTTTAAAACTACTCCAGGTTGCCAACCCAGCGATTCTGCCTTAGATATCCACACAAAACAGCACACTTTCCACTTCTCCAGTTGGACATGAGAGATCCCGAAATGGAGTCCCAGAAATAATGAAAACTATTTTATAATGGCTGACTTCAGTTATCAGTATAGAGGATTCCTTCCTCCTTAAAACTTGTAGAAGATTCATAGGTCACACCCCTAGATAACAACATATCTTAAATTTTAAACAAAAAAGGGATGAAACAAAGACATAATGCACAGAAACTATGCAAAGAAAATGCAAGACATAAGCAAGCTCACCAGAGATTTTCTGATTTTAGGAATGAAACCAGAATGCCCACCAACTGTGATAATGCTGTATTTCTCAAAAAGGAAGGAGAAACACTCTCATCCTCCCCAAAATATTTATGGAAAGGTTTAAAACAACTGCCAGACTGAATTACTGAATCAAACTACTAGGAGGCCAACTCCTTATCAATGAACAAGCTACTTTAAAACTCTAGACACTTCCTGCTAGACTCAGTTCAACACTTAGGGACCTTATTCCCTTCCCAAAACCAACTTCAGCAAATTCAGAATTAAACTATTCCCCTTTATCTACATCACCTGATACTGTTAACCTCCAACAAAACTACGTCAGGATTGCAATAAACATTAATTTCACAACTCTTTCTGTTTCGACTGAGCATATAGTAACAAGCTTTTAATCAATCCTAGAAAATCAGAAGTTATGTTGCTTCTTCCCAGTGACTTGCTAATCTTTCCTCTATCAAAGTAATAGAAAGAAAATAATACAATACCTAATATAATACTTCAAAAAACCTTACCTGTGAATACACAAGACAATGAGCAAAATGCTTTGTTTAGCTGAAACTCTGTTACAAAATAACTAATTTCTTATAACTTTCCTGCTCACTGTTGCCTGGGTAGAAATGTCCTCATTTCCAAGACTGAATATGCCCTACCCCTTATAACATCCCTCAAGCAGAAATGCACGCATGCTTCAACTGGCAGAGAATAAGATCTGTAACTTTGTACTGCTGACAGTAATCCATACCCATCACTTTGATTTTTATTTATTTTCCTAAAAGACTTTCAATGGTTATTGAATACAGCAGAGATAAAATTATTCTTAGCACACTAATTTACAAAATAGCTATACTTGGTTAGTGCCCCTCCCCCCCAAATCCTATCTAAACATTCGAGACCCTTCATACTCACAGAGTGGAGGAGTTAAGATGATCATTTTAACATTTTGGGGCAGCAAATGGTGAAAGGGCTTTTCCTAAATTCAGCCCAGCAACAAGAAATCATCTTCCAGCAGAATAAAGAAACCACTACTCTGGACCAAACTACCTGTCTATATCAAACAAAGCTCCTCATTAGCACTCTTCAAGAAAAATCTTAATGACTGGATGGGAAATAGGAAATTCACCCTGGGAATCACTTCTGTGGCTCTGCTCGACAGGGGCACAGGAAAATAATGTTCTTAGGTGGTGAAAGTCAGGGTACCTTTTTGGCTAGGCTTATATAGGCCCTAGGGCCAATAGCCTAGTACCTACCTATGAACCTCTGAACTATACACGGACTGAGTTTACAACAAAGCTGAAAAAATGTCTTCAATATAAAATTATCTGTATTTGCTTTTTAAAACATCCATTTTTTACTTTGTACTACTTAAAACTTAACAATTCTTCATTGGTTTGTAGGTGTGTACTAATGACCACTAGGGCCTTTTTAAGCCTAGCCATGCATCCCAAATCTCTGGCAAGTTCTGGTACCCTTGATAAATGTACAGAGGGGCTTGGGAGATGAAACATTTACAAGCAGGGGCCTGGGAGATGAACCATTAACAGACTATCTGTGTCCATCAGAAACATAGGTGCCAAACCACTGATGGATTTCCTGTTCTCTAGCCAACTGTCCAAGTTACACTCTAATTGGGCTACGGAGGAACTCTTCCAAACAGTGGATGGAAACTCTGTTCCATAGAAGAGTTAATCTTTGGGATACATAGCTGTCGCTTGTTTATATCACACACAAGGTTTAAGTCTTTAGAATGGGTAATTCAGGTGTTTGTTTTTCAGATGTGCAGAAGGTCCATCAGGCTGGGAACTGACAATACTTTCTATGCCAGGCATAGATCTCCCATCAGCAGCCTGTAGGAGGCAGAATACAGGAACAGAGCTTTGGGGCAGACTGCATATAGGACATGTTACTTGCACCCTGTATTCTTCTGGTGCGGCACCTTTCTGAATGCTACAATTGTTTAATGTACCCAGTTAGGTACATACAAAAGGGGGCATTGTACTCAATGATAGGTCTAATGAATGCTAAATACAGTGGAACAATGGCCTCCTTGGACCTAGATGCTATACCTCTGTTTATAAGTTGCACAGCAGTGAAGGATTTCCTCACTACTGTGAATATGAGTACAGACAAAATTAGAATGTAAATATCAAATGTAAAAACAGAGTTTTTGTTCTCATGTGCTGCATATGCTTATAATCCTTTATGGCTTTGTAATTATGCTGTATGTTGTTCTATGGGTATGTACTGCTGCTCATCCTGAGCGTGGGTCATGGTATGTTGTTCTACAGGTATGTACTGCTGCTCATCCTGAGCGTGGGTCATGGTATGTTGTTCTACGGGTATGTACTGCTGCTCATCCTGAGCGTGGGTCATGGCTAAAAAGAGCCAGCTGACCAGTTCATTTTTGGTTACCAAACTGCAATAAATATCCAAATAAATTATTAATTGATAAAGTATTACTGCAGTTATTCTGCAAATGGGTGCACGCAAGGATTCTCAGACTTACTAAATAATAATTTCATTACAACAAACAGTAAAACAGTCCACTAGGGGATGGAGTATTTCATCATCATCTTTGCTAACAGAGCCCCTACCTGTACCACTCATAGCATCCACATCTCTGGTTCAGTGTAAACACAAATTAATGATATTTTCCTTTAAAGTCTTTAACATCTCTGCAGTAAAAATTGCTGGACTTAAGGGCTTCAAACAGATATATTAGCATACTTAAACTCAGTGATGACCTCTTGAAATTTACTGGAAATATTACTATTTCTCAAACAAGTTCAGCTGTAAGTTCTACTCCTAAACAAAAAAGTGTAATTATCCAGTAATCACTATTAGAAACAAACAGAATGTGAAAAACTCAAACGTCACCTAAAATCTCTCTGGCTGCCTGCCACCGAACCCTGATTAATCTACTACCTATCCTACTTTATCTTCTTACTGCCTATGGATATCTAATCACAATCTATATACCTCTCTGTATTCTAAATCTGGATATTGTAAAACTTTTATAACCACAAATATTTAAGTTAACTACAATGAACTCTAGTGTATCCTTTCATATCATATGATTATGTGACTGACATGACTTTATACAAAACCTTTCATCTTTATTCTAAATACTTACTATTTTATGTGTTTTATTATTTTCTAATGTGTTTTATAATTTGATATTTTCATTTTTTTTTGCTATGCTGGAGCTTTTCTCCCCGGGCCTCTACTGGAAATGGAAATATATCCAGTTGGACTAGCCCGGTCAACAAATGTAAAATAAATAAAATAAATAAATAAATTCAAAAATAATGAAGTAAAGAATCTCTTGAACTGTTGTATCACTTTCACGAAGCTGCTGATGGTAATGTCTGGAGATGTAGCCAAAAGAGTCAGCTTAACTCCCTTAGTGATGGTTCTGAGCTCCATCTGGTATGTCTCTGTGACATCAGCACTACAGACAACCTTTCCTAGTAGCATTCATGGAATTCTTTTTCAATCAACACATCTTTAAAGAACTTAGTGTTACATTTTCTTTGGACTGCTTTTAGCTGCAGTCAATGTATTCTGAGTAAGCAGCATGTTTGTTATAAATCTGACAAAGCAATGACCCATTCAGCAGTCATCAATTCTTTCCAGGCTCCTGTGATATGGACAGCTTTAGGGCCTTGAGTTGTATCTCTTATAGAATGAAAGAGGTGCCAATATTTGATTAGAACATGCATCCATATAGTCCAACACATCTGGCTCTACCTTAAGAAATGTTCAGGATGAGCAGATACATCATATTTGATCAGTTATGGAATACCAATGAAGTTTAACCTCTCCTTTTATCACAGGATCATCTCAGGGATATGAATTAAATTCATTCTTTAGTGCTGTAGCACTGCAATCTGCAGGAATGAGGTTATCTCCTTTGGAGTACAATTCAGAATATCATCCTAGATGTTGTGGAGCTTATCCATGGCATTCTAGTCAACAATGAGTATGAGACATGCATGCTGATCACAGTGCCATGCTGTGTATGGGGCATGTGTGCTGATCACAGTGCCATACTGACTACAGGGCATGTGGGCTCATGACAGTGCCATGCTAAGTACAGGACATGTGTGCTGATGACAGTGCCATGCTGATTACAGGGCATGTGGGCTGATGACAGTGCCATGCTGAGTACAGCGCATGTGTGCTGATGACAGTGCCATGCTGAGTATGGGGCATGTGTGCTGATGACAGTGCCATGCTGAGTATGGAGCATGTGTGCTGATGTCTGTGCCATGCTCAGTACAGGGCATGTGTGCCTGTGCTGATGTCAATGCCATGCTGATTACAGGGCATGTGTGCTGATGTCAGTGCCATTCCGAGTATGGAGTATATGTGCTGATGACAGTACCATGCTGAGTATGGAGCATGTGTGCTGATGTCAGTACCATGCTGAGTATGGGGCATGTGTGTTGATAACAGTGTTATGCTGAGTGTTTCTGAGCATGAAAGGATGGGGTGATGAGGTATACAATGATGCTAATAGGAAGATATGTACACTGGTTTATAAGCTTGATACTGATAGCAAATCTAATGCCACAGAAAACTTTTCATCAGTCTTCCCTTTCCAAAAAAAAGAAAAAAAAACCACACAAAGCTTCAACTAACTTGCCTAAACTGACTTTCTTCTGGTGTAGTTCTCTGGTTTAAAGCAGCAATGTCAATGTTGCTCTTTACAAGTTGCTGCTGACTATAGCAGTTGTTCTGGTCACTATAATTGCTAGCCATTGAGGTTATGAATATTCCATATTGCAAAAGTCATTATCTCCTCCTTGTTTTAACTGCAAAGACAGACACAGACATATAGACAAATAGATAAAGACGGTGTAATCTTATTGGACATGACAGTCCAACAAGAAGAGCATGAGGCAGGATAAGCATAGTGGATCATAAAATAATTGAAAAAATATACGCTTTTCTTGTGGATGCTAGACACCCGTCTGTCTAGTGCAACCTACTTACACATTTGTGACGACACACAACTGCATTTATTGGTTTTGTTCCCATTTCAATGACAATGATGATATGAGAAATGACACACTATTTACGTATATAGATAGCTTATCATTCCTACCTTCTTTAGGAATGTGAAACCTGCTGGAGATATCAAAACTATTTAAAAAAATGATAGGAAACTCTTATTATGATTTCTCTATTCTGGGTGGGAAAAATAAAATAATGGCAACAATACTCTTACTGTGGCTAATGTCAACAGCACTGCAGCATTATTATTAGGCATCAGTTCAAATGGAATGAACAAATAAATATTGAGTTATGATATTTAAATCTTGTCTCCCAAACCAGAGTGTCTTTTCCAGGTAGGTCACGGCCTGAGATCCTGTAGTGGTCTGTAAAACATTACAATTACCTCAGCAAAGCAGACAGAGACATCATAAGCTGAAGGGACACTGGTTATGAGCATCTGGAAGTGTCAAAACATCCATCACATAGTGGTCTGTCATCAACAGAAACGTCTTACTTCCAAAGCTCTAGACAAGGCATAAGAAGGGAAGGAAAAGCAACCTCAGCCAGTGGGAAATTGTCCCATGTAGATGCATTTGTGGGAATGAGCTATAATATGTGGATTAGATAGATGAGCCATGTCAGGATCTGCCAGTGAAACATATCAGATATGATCCTCATACTGTGGGACTGCCAAATAATGGAAACTATAAAGTAGTTATGAAAAGTCAACAGAATTTCTGCATTAGTACTTCACAGAAAAGAATGTGCCCCATTAGGACCCAATGCCTTATAATGTTTAATGCACATGTAACAGTATAAACACACCTCTGTTGTTAGTAATACATAATCTGTTTCTGGTGATGCAGTCAAACGAATGTTCTTTTGTCTCTTGTTGACTGGACAGAAATGAATAGAATGCAATTCCTTATAACAGTTCAATATTATTTCTAATACTTCTTACATAAATGTGATTAAATACTGTTTGTTATATAAACAACAACAAAAAAAAAGAATGTGAGTGGTTGCTAAGTGCGGCAGAAGTGAAACTTCTGTAAGGAAATGTGAAGGAGCTGATACTGTACTGTACCATTTGCTTTCCTTTGCACTTCCTTACAGAAGTTTCAGTGTATTCCCATGACATAGTAGTTTTAATTAAAACCTGGCTAAAACTTCAGATAAGCGACAATGAAATTCTAACCCCGGGCTATAACATCCATAGATTGGATAGAATTCACAAACGCAGTGGAGGTATAGCCATAATATATAAAAATACACTCAAACTAGAACACTTAGAACCAAACCACCCAGTAATTAATAAGGCTGAAATATTATTTACCCATCTAAAACTAATTCCAAATAAACATATAACCTTTACAGCAATCTACATCCATACTGGTAACGGCCTATCCATAACTGAGGACTTTCTTCACTATATATTCTTGACATTTAATCAGAAAAATAATAATAATGGGAGACTGCAACACTGACTGGTCCACTTGTAGCTCAGATAACCCCCTAAACGTCATCAGCTAGTTTGGATTTTCCCAGCTAATACAATCTCCAACTAGAATAGACAAAAACTCTAATAGACAATCAATTTTAGACTGGACTCTAACCAACAAATCATCTCTGGCTCAAAAATATGGATATCTCCCAGATAGTCTCAGTGACCATCTACCTACATACCTACTCATACAATGTCTGTACCCCCAAAAAATACTATACAGACCAATTTGCAACAAAAATAACTTCTCACTCCATACTTATCTGTCGTCCAGCATTCTGACTGGTCCCCACTAAAAGTTCTCCATCTAGATTCTGCCACTGAATACTTTAATAACAAATTCCTAGACATACTAAACAGCCTAGTACCCTCTAGATATGTCAGGGTAAAATCAAACTATACACCATGGTTAACAAAGTATACCAAACAGTTACTCAGGCTTAGAAATAAAGCATGGGTACATTATCAGGCCAATAAAAAACAATCCACCTTTGATTATTACCAGCAACTGAGAAACAAAGCCAAAAAACAGATCAAGTATGATAAAAAAAATATACTATACTGTCATCCAAGAAAAACACCAAATCAACCCTCGTAAATTCTGGACTGCCTTGAATCAACTACTATATCATGGTCAATCCTTAACTCCAACATCTTCCACTACAAATATTACAGATACTATAGCTACCCAGTTTAATAAATACTTTCATAACTCCATACTATCATTAGCCAAAAATAACAGTAATGCTCCCTTAACCATACCTAAGGAAACGGAGACAATTACCAATGCCTTCTCCCTCAAGCCTGTCCAGACCAGCACCATAAAAAAAAAAAAAACTGCTCAACAAAATCAAACCCAAATATCTCACTGCCAAGAAGTTACCTACTGAATACCTAAAACTGGCAGCTGATGCTATCTCTCATCCCATCTCTCTCTTAACCAGCTCTATCACAGAACAATATGTGCCCAAACTATGGAAAAATCTTACATAATTCCACTACACAGAGGTGGAACCTTCACAAACTTTCTAACTACATGCCAATAACAATATTATCTCCACTATCAAGAATTCTAGAAAAAAGTATACACTTTCAACTCATGAATTACATTCTAACCAATAATCTACTAACTCATACCCAGCATGGCTTCTGATGCAATCATTGTACCACTACCACCCTCGTAAGTTTCATCAACACTATCAACCAATTCAAAAATAATAGACAACTAGTTTCTTCCATTGTCCTAGACATGTCCAAGGTATTCATCACTGTATCTCACGAAAAGCTCCTCGATGATCTCTCAGCCCTAAAACTAAGCCATGCTGCCCTCTCATGGTTTCACAACTACCTCTCTGACCAGCAACAAACTGTCAAATAATAATAATAATATAAATAATAACAATGGGGATCGACCCAACCAACTGTGCAATGAAAGAGTCTCACCCTAAGGAAACCACTTTCCACTTGAGTTCACTCCTGATCTCTCTTCCTTACTAGTCACCATAGGTGTACCGCAGGGTTCAATTCTAGGCCCACTCCTTTTCACTATCTTCACCAATAAACTCCATACTGCTATCCACCTTGCCACTATCATGTAGTAAACAGATGTTTCCGCCCTCATCTGTGCTGCACATTCCCTTCCGCACCTCAAAGAAATAACCCTTAAATCCTACTCAGCAGTAGAATCTTGCCTCTCTAACTGAGAATTAAGCCTCAACCCCAGTAAAACCAAACTAATGTTTTCTTCATATAGCAAAACCCCTGACTGCCTTCCCTCCTTTCTCATCTATTCATCAAATAATACCAATACTGATATTGTATCTCCGACAAAATTGCTCGGAGTCACTATTGACAGTAACATGAAATTCGATAAACACCTATCTCTAATCATTAAAAAAGGTCAACATAAAACTAAGCTCTCTGTACAGATTCAAGCCATATCTCACCAATAATCCACACTAGCACCTCTGTCAGGTGAAGCAATAAAGCCACGGATAAAATCTTCAGTAAACACTTAATTATTTAGCAGATTCCAACAGTTGCACAACCATCAGCACTAACACAAAATACATAAATGTCTTAAAGTCTCCGTTTTTGTTTGATATACTTCATCAGATGCACATGCATAAACACATTTTATTTTAATTTAAGCTAACAATTTAAAGTTTATATGAATTTTTATTATTGGATTTTTTTTATGTGATGTCACTATTTTAAACATATAAATTGAATCATTTACAGATGGCCCACATCTGATGAAGTGTATCAAATGAAAACAGAGACATTAAGACGTTTATGTGTTTTGTGTTAGTGCTGGTGGTTCTGCAACTGTTGGAATCTGCTAAATAAATGAACGTTCACTGAAGATTTTATCTGTGGCTTTATTGCTTCACCTGACAGAGGTACTAGTGTGGATTGCTGGTCTTTGTGCTTTGGTACCTGGTTGCTTGCTATTTTTGAGAATTACTTATCTCACCAATACCACTAGACAATCTATTGCCAGAACCCACATATTATCTACCCTTCTTTACATCTTTCCCATCTTCACTAATCTAAAGAAAACAGATTAAATAAACTAGAAGTCTGCTGCAACAAGATTACCAGATTCGGCACTAACTCACCAAATAGATCCCACCATTGTACTGTTCTTTGTCAGATCAACTAGTTAAAATTTCCCAATATATTAACCTTCAACCAACTTAAAACTGCCCATACTGTGAAATACAAACCTACTAAGCACCCAGCACTTCAAAATCTCCTACAACCCTACTCCAATAATAGATCCCTGAGATCTTCTGAGAAATTTCTACTACAAGTTACAAACTCTAACAACACTTATGAGGACTCACTCTATTCCAACCATATCTACAGTACTTGGAATTCCTTTCCTCAACAGATCCTAACTGTCACTAACCACTCAAGTTCAAACAACTTCTCAAGACTCAGTTAACCTTTACCAATTTTTCTCAGTGTCCTACTCTAATCTAATACTCCTGTCTAACCTCTGCACTTCCCTGTAATATCCTCCAATACTTCTCTGATTTCTTATTTTATCCATTATCATTTTTTTTTTAATTTGGATTTACAACTTGATATTACCAATCAAAGCTACAGATTTTCCCTGGCAGGTGGTGGATTAATACCATCATTATTTTTATTTATGAATGCAACCAGCAGCGAGATAGACAGATAGATAGATAGATATTTCAACAGTTAAACTGACAATGCAACAAAAAGGTTTGATATTTCTTCTCTAGCTGTTAGTCTTGCTACATATTTTCTGTCATAATCTGTTGGCTTGAATTCCATATCTCAACCTCTAAGTGCAAAAAATCTGGAAAAAAACTTAAATAATGGGGGGAAACAAAAGCCCCAAAATAGGGGCAGATTTTAAATACTGCTCTTATAAGCAAGTTCCGTGGGGTACAGTACATTTGAGGCTAGATTGCGTTTGGAGTGAAACCAGGCATGATATTTAAGTCTGCGTGTGTGAGTTAGAAGTTGTGCTACCTCTCTTTGTGAACACTACATGCCCGGCACTCTGAGGGGGAGTTTGAGTTCTGTTTCACTCCAAACTTAAACTACCATGCCTTAAGAGGTTTTAGTTCAAAAATAAATCATCTGATTTCCATCCTCTGGCCTGGAAAGCTAAATGTTTCCCACATCAGCTAACAATAGTATTTTTAACTTCTGGCTATATCCACTCAACTTTTATATATACTTTAGTTAGTTTATTATACAATTAAAATTTATTTTTCAAGTTTTTGTTCTTTTCTTGATTTCTATTGCTTTGACATAGCAGTGACAAAACATACACATTACCCTTGAAGGCATACTGTATTTCATTGCATAGCATTGTGAAGTACTTAGAAGCATTTCAATTAGCTGTAAACTACGGGTTCTGATACCAGTCTAGGAGCTGACTGCAAATATGAGACACTTTCATCTATGCAAATGTTAAGGTGGGCGCTAATTATTTGAGTGAAAAATACAATCATGGTATTTTTTTCCTAGTCATAGTAACCTCTTGTTGGATGCATATGTGGAAGATAACAAAGGCATTAGGAAAATTACGAGAATTGGAATTCCACTCTAATCATGGACAAGAATGTCTTCCCATAAAGTAGTGTTAACAGTTTTAATGTGTGTGCGTGTGTGTGTTTCAGTAGGACTGCATATGACTGTCGCCACACACACAGTCACTGTACTAATAATATTAACCATTGTTTGTAAAGTGCTCTAAAATAAGAAGAGGAATATATAACTGGGGTCATTTTGTTGCTAAAATGGGCTGGCCTTAACTGATGTGCCTGTATGTCCCAATCTTTTATGTACTAATCTGGATAGGAAACACTTGATATGATTTGTCTATTCCAGATGAGAAAAATTAGTATAGCAGATGCATATTAAAAATAATGCTTATTATATAGCTTTATTACCTTTAAATGCATTTTAGCCAATGTATAATCTTACCAAACAGTGGTAATAACTTTCCTTCTCTATATCGGTTATAAAATTCTTCAAAAAGTCTCAGAGTCATTTAATGCTTTTAGACATCATGAAGTTTTGCTGTATATCTTGCAAATAATGTCATCTATCAGAACTAAATGAGTTGGAAAAAATAGTCCTACCTTGAAAATGAGTCTATTTAAAATAAAAACATTTTTTTTCTTGTCTTACTTCAAAATATGAACAAATAATGTGTTTTCTTTTTCTAATAAATGTTTCAATAATTTATTATACTCTGTATTATACAGATAGATGATTTTCAACCTTTTTACACTTAGGGACCTGTGAAAATAGGAGAATTATTTTGGGGACCTCTAAGGCAGAAATAAAAAACATTATTTATAAGGAAACAAAACAATCACTGTTTGAGTGTGGTATGCCAACACAGTAATCTCACCAATTAAGAATGATATAGATACATAGTGTAACCATAGAAATTGAATATACTAAGTGAGAAAGTGTAATTCATCATCTTTTCTCCAAAGGTCACCACTTTTAGGTGGAATTAAGAGGGACAGAGCTACAATTTCAGTCAAAATCAAGGATGTCTCTGAAATTCAGGGACAGTTGAGAGGATGCGCCTACCACCCTCCCTCTTCCCTGTTACACACAGACATGCACACAACTACCTCCCTCCCTCTTATACACACACACACACACACACACACACACACACACACACACACACACACACACACACACACACACACACACACACACACACACACACACCATACCTCTCAAAAAATCTGGGCAAAGCAAAAAATAATGGTAGAACAAAACCCCAAAAATAGGGACAGACTTTAAATATTGCTCTCACAAACTTATACAGTTGCTAGAATCAAAGGCATTGTGTTATCATGAATTTTCTGATGGATATGGAGTTTGAAACTCAAATGACCGTCATTATTTAGTAAATTCTGTCCTCACAGATTTACCACAACAAACCTAAAAAAACACAAATTTTATGATGGACAGACAATATCAGGCAAAAATCTGGACAGTTGAGAGACACCTCCCTCCCTCTTTTTACACACACATCTATCTACTTCTTGGATACGCACACACACACACACACACACACATACACACACACACACACACACACACACACACACACCTATCTACCTACCACTTAAAGAAACACACACATGCCTACCCCTCAACTGTCTGTCTGTGGTCCGCAATTCAAACATCTTCTGGCATTCAAATTCTGTGCAAGTGGAAGACAAAGATGTAAACAGCAGGTTGCACAGTTGCAGAAGATGAAAACACCTGTCACATCTGTGTGACCGGACATAAAGGATGTTCTTCTTAAAGAACAATACCCTTACATTTTTTCTTTTTATTAAAAAATAAGTCTCTTGACCAGCGCACCCCCCTCCCCCAGCCAATGGGAGCCCCCTCTTCCATTCAGTGACACTAATTCTTTCACAGACTGGCAGGAAATTTCTTCCAGACTGGCAGTTGAAAAACACTGATATAGGTTCTCACAACTCTTTTCCAAAGGGTCATTTTAATTCCCTAGAATAATTCCTCACACTTTATTCAAGGTCAGAAATTCAGTTGTTCAAAGTCTGAAATTGGGGGTGGATTTGGCATCATGATTAAGGTCTTCTCCTCATAGATGCAAGGTATAGGATTTGATTTTGACCTTGAGTTATTGGCTAAGCTTAAAATGACCCTTCAGTGCAGTTGGCAAAGTACTCCCCTATGAACCTAATGAGTATATATTCTCAAATAGTTTTCACATTCCTTAAATGGTTCATAAAGAGAGACAACAGACCAGACAACTTACCTAATTTCATTACACATTTCATCCTTTTATGAATGATATTAATTGTAGCAACTCTGGTGTGTCTCTGTTAACACTGCCTCTGTTGTTTTAACAGTCTCTGCATTATAAATAGACATCAAGCATCTGCAAATACATTTTCTGTTTTTTACATCGTTGCCTGATTAGTACTTCACATAAAAGTATTATATCGCAAGAATAATTTTCTAGAATTATTGAAAGTTTCTGAGTTGTATGCTTACATTTAACAAACAATATTTGAATACTGATATTTTAAATTATACAAAAATTCTGTTCTGAAGCATGCATCCCTGCATCAATATGAATAACACATGTCATTTCCATATCTTATTTTTATCTTGACTTCTCAAAACATAGAAAGTACAGTCTTCACAAAATAAAATAAAATAATGTATGCAAAAAAAAGAATGAAAAAGAATTAAATAAATTCAGTTTATTAAAACATTAAAAACAGAGAAAATAAAAATAAATAGGCAAGAACCACAGCTTGATGTATCATTTTTAAGTATACTGCAGTCCTGCAAAGGGTTAAACTTCCTATACTTGTATCTACTGCATTAAATAACCCATTTTATACATCTGGAGACCAGACAAATATAAACAGAGCATTCTGCAAAATAACTTTGGAATTAGCATGTTAAATTAGAGATGATTTACAAATGTTTCTTACTAACTGATTCCTGAATTGTGTAATTTTTCCCTTAAGATGAAAATATCCACAAGTACATCTAAAAAATACATTTCCTTATTATTGTTAACAAAATAAGATGTTTTTCTTAATTTCTAAAGAATTTCATCACAGTGATTCTATGCACCCTAATCATTTTGCATGACATAAAAAAAACTAACTTTATCAAATGAGAAATGCTCTAAATTTTTCTTGACAGATTTATTCAGTGTAGGAGAAAATACATTAATGCATTCTGTGCTGTTGCATACTGTTTCTTTTAAGACAATGTCCTATACTGTTTGTATTCCTGCTAATCTCAGCCTTTTCTCCTATCTCTGGACTCTGCACGAATATGTAATACAAGACTAGATTATGGGTCATGTAAGGCAAACTTCTTTTGTTACCTTATCTTATTTAAAAAAAAAACTGTATATAAGCCTTGCATTTGTGCGGGTTTGCACTCAATTTATCGGAGCTGCTCAACATTTGGAAACTTTAGCCAGAGGTCTGGAATACATTTGCACTGAAATCCAAGGCATCTACTGAAGAAAAAAGAACTGAAATATAAGTATATTTTAAGCCAGCACTGCACTTTCTTAACTGTATTTAATTGAATTACTGCTTCATTTTTGCTGTTTGTGACGAAGTCCAGCTAGCCCACTTTTTTCCCAAATACCACAATCATACTTCTCAACCGTTCATTGGACTAAGCTTCAGTCCTCCAAGCACACGCCCACATGCCGCAACACAGGTCAGGAAAGAAAAAAAAAAAAGGACAAAGAAAAGAAAACAGGCGCAGGCTGCTCCATTTAAATTCAAATGTGCTTGTGCTAAGCTTTCTAGGCTAGTCCATAATGTGCTATCTAGTTTACACCTCAGCAGGGGTGGCCCATGCTATTGGACTGCCGAACTACAGCCCCCCCAGCTGTAAAAAATGAAGAAATTAAAAGAAAATAAAAAAATAAATAAAAGATAAAAAAAATTCAAAATTCATGGACTTTCGCACATGCGCACTAGTCCGGACTGCTGCTGAGACAGTCTGGAGCATGCGCAGACCGTTTCAGCAGCAGTCCGGACTGGGAAACATGGAAGAGCAAGATCCCAGAAGTCTATGCAGTTGTAACTGCAATAGACTGTCCTAGAAACTTGCTGGGAAACTCATCGGAGTCGGACTGCAACGTCAGCAGTCTGGAGTTTGCAGTCTCGTCAGGGGAAGATCTCGCGATTTGGAGCTGTGGACGGGCGGGAAGATCTCGAGATGTGGACGGGCATGGTTTGCAGCTATGGATTTTATGTGGACGGGGATTTGGAGCAGGTAAGTGTGGTTTGCAGCTATGGTGTGTGTGTGTGTGTGTGTGTGTGTGTGTGTGTGTGTGTGTGTGTGTGTGTGTGTGTGTGTGTGTGTGTGTGTGTCTGTGTGTGCTTTGTGTCCTCCCATGTTACAAAGACATGTCTGCATTATTTCTTCCTGGGCCTCTGCTGAAAATAGTTTTTTTGTTCCAAGTCAGACTGTCCTGATTAACAAATGTTAAATAAAATTGACAGGCATTTGAATTTCAGACTTCAGGTTTCTGAATGTTTAATTCCTTACATATTTGATGGTGCAGTGGTAGCATTTTTGCCTCACAGCTATAGGTTTTCTGGTTTGATTCTTGGCTGGGGTGCCTTCTGTGTGGAGTCTGCATCTTATCCCTGTGTTTGTGTGGATTTGCTCTGCTGTCCTGCCATTTTACAAAGACATGTGTCTGCAGTATTTTTCCCTGGGCCTCTGCTGAAAATTGTTTTTGTTCCATCAGAAGTAAAATTGACAGGCATTTGAATTTCAGACTTCATATTCTTCAGAAAATACAGAGTAACACAACCTAGGTTTATAAGATGAATATTTGAAATTTGTCCTTATTTTTGGGACTGTATTACCCCATTATTGTCTTTGTCCAGGTTTTTTGCGCTAAGGTTGACAGCTATGGCAAGAACTGCATTCACTGAATATGTTTGAGGGCTGTATTCCCTCATTACTGGGTTTGTCAAGGTGTTTGATGTGAATAGGTTGACAGCTATGGCGAGAACTGAATTCATTAAATGATAGCCATTTATGTTTCAGTCTTCCGCTCTTTCACAAAGCAGCTGATTTGGCGTAGTGGTATGTTGCTCTGACTGTTTTGCACAGAGACCTTGGCAGTAAAATGTATGGTGGTAACACAGCATTTTTCTTTCACAAAGCAGGTGATTTGGCATAGTGGTATGTTGCTCTGGCTGTTTTGCACATGGACATTGGTAGTAAAATGTATGGTGGTAACACAGCATTTTTCTTTCACAAAGCAGCTGATTTGGCATAGTGGTATGTTGCTCTGACTCTTTTGTACAGGGACCTTGGCAGTAAAATGCATGGTGGTAACACAGCATTTTATTCTAGCAACTTTCCAAGATTATACAAGCAATGTTTAATGTGTCCCTGTTTTTTGGGCATTTGACCACCCCCCCCAATAAATTTAGCTTTTTCCAGATTTCTTGTACTGCGAAGTTGAGATGCAGTTGAGTATTGAGTAGATTTTACAAGGAGCTGAGAGCTGCAGGGGAACAGAAGTTTAATGCTGCTTATGCTAAGTCAGCTTGCATTGTTAATAGCACAACAGGTTATGTACTTGCTTTTGATGCAGAAGGTTGTTAGTTCTACTCCCACAAGGGATGAATGCTGCCATACTGAAAAAGTTAAGATACTAACTATGAGCCTGTTATCAGTTTGCCATCCATTTCCTATTGCAATATTACTAGCTTATCATTTTTAATGTAATATAGGCAATTTATTCCTCAAGGGCATCAGACACTTTATTTTTCGATGAAACAATGAAATATAAAGGTGTTTGCTAGCAGCAACCTCTTCATTAGTTACAGATTTATTTAATGTGGAATTATTTACATGACTTTTTTACTTCTTCGGAGATTGTGCATATTTACTGATAATGGTGGACTGTAGAATTGTGCATATTTACTGATAATGGTGGACTGCAGAATTGTGCATATTTACTGATAACAGTGGACTGTAGAATTGTGCATATTTACTGATAATGGTGGACTGTAGAAGTTTGAGTAGACTTTTATGATGGAAATGTTCTGAACTGGGCAGTTTTGTCATTATGGGTGCATGCATTTTGTTTCATTGTTTACTGGAAAGATGTTCTGAATTGGGCAGTTTTGTCATTATTGGTGCGTGCGTTTTGTTTCATAGTTTACTGGAAAAATGTTCAAAACAATAGGAAGGTGTATCAAAGAGCACATGTATGTTCCATAGGCAAGGGGCCTATGATTTAAAAACAGCCCAGAATTAATCTTTATCTGCCACTGGCAAAATGTATTTTCTTTGAATGTGGGTTTAAATGCTGTTTCAATGAATGTGAGTTTCAAGGTCAGAGAAGTTTTAATGCTAAGTTTGTTTAGCAGATGTCTTAGTGTTTGTGCTGTAAAATGCAAAATAAAACTTTCAAATGAAGTCCAAATCATCACAGAAGTAAATCAGTATGCACATTAGTGTTTATGGTAAATGGAGTGAAATAGCCAAGTAATGGATCATTGGAATGGCTGCAAGGGGAGGCTCCATTCGACCATGATTTTGTGAGGGGGAAGGGCGGCAAACTTAAAGACGGCCCCAGCTGAACTATATCTCCCAACTGTCCAGATTTTCAAAGAATGAATAGATTTTTGCTTTTTACTTTTGGTTTGTTCCTCATAAAATTTGTGGTTTTCTGGCAAATCATTTAGGAATTAAGTCACTAAATAATGACACACTGAGTTTCAGACTTCATAACCTTCAGAAAAATGCATGCTAAAGTAAGACCTGTTGTTCTATTAACTAACTGTCTCAGTTTATACAAGAGCAATTTTTAGTACTGTTTATATGTTCCCCCAATATATTTGGCCTTGCCCAGATTTATTGCATTAACAAGTTGAGAGGTACATGCAAATAAATTGCTTTATAGAATTAGGCATAGCCAAACCTCTCAACTGTCCCTGATTTTGGCTCAAAATGTTGCTCTTCCCCCTAATAATCCCTCCGTAAAATAGCAAATTTGGAAGAAAACATGGAGGGTTTACAATTAAGAAATAACTGTAATAATCAGAGTTATAGATTACTTTTATTTCAGAAATGCATGTAGATTCTTTTATTTTGTCAGCTGCTCAAGTTAGCAGTACTAATATTAAAGTGTCCCTTCTTTGACAGGTTCCCAGCTGTATTGTGTGGCTATTTTATATTTTTACATCACATTTTTGGTCCATTTTTCATAAAATTGTGTTTTTTTGGCAAATTAGTGACAAATCATTAAAGATTGAAGTTAAAAAAATAATGACAGACATTTGAGTTTCAGATTTCATACCATTCAGAAAATTCATACTAATGCAAGACCTATTCTATTATCTTTCTAAGTTTATAAGAGCAATATTTAAAAATTGTCCTTATTTTTGGGTCTTTGTCCCACTTCTTTGTATGGCTTTGTCCAGATTTCTTGCTCTGAGTTTGAGAGGTATGAAAAATGTGTCAGGGCCACCACAGTCAGACAGAGACATTTCAAATTGTGACATACTTGTTGCACCCCACTCCCCCATGTAGTGACTCTGGATGTGTCGAAGCAAGGCAAGGAGTAGTTATGCAGTGTAAATGTGCAGAGTATCCCCCCCATCCAAGGTAGACACAAGTACTAGAGTGGCTTTTCATCTGTCCTTGATTTTTACAGAATGGTCTGGTTTCTGTCATATTTTTTGTACTGTTGATTTATGCTTATTACTCAAAGTGCCTGTTGCTCTGTGTTTAAGTAGCAATACTTTAATGACCATCAGGTAAGCTTGGCTGAGATCGTAAGATGCAAGTAAGCTTTAATAATCATACTGTTAAAGAATTGCCAACATTGAAAGCCTTTCTGTTGTTGCCATGTAGAGAATATTTAACTAGATAATGTATAAGCCTTGGGTATTGAAATGCATATGACAGTATTTGTAATAAAGGATAGGATTACATTATTTTAAGAAGCTCATTACACTTGGAGACTTCCAGTCATCTCTGTAGGCTTTACCCATAAACTAAACAGAATGCCATTCGTGTGGTCCATAACCTGTACAGTAATCCTTTAAAGCAATGTATCTTGAGCTTATTTCTTGTTTGCTTTTCATGTTTTACTTTGATCATGTTTTCCCCATGAAACAAGTAGATAGTTGTCAGGCAGCAGGTCTTTTTTTGGATAAGAAACATTTTTACAAGTGGGGGCATCAAAGATTTCTACTTTCAGCATGTTACTTGGTACTTTAATAAAGCTGAATATAAATTATAATTAGAACTGCAGTGCAAGAAGTGGTTTGAGTTGAGTGCTGCTTGTTTTTCTTGTACTTGATTTTGACTGACATTCCAGTAATGTATTTAAAAAGTAATTTATTTTTTCATGCCTCACAACCTTTTTTGTTTCCATCTAGATATTAAGCTGTCATGCAGCCAATGCATTGAAATTTTTTTATTCTTCTACACTACATTTTGTCTTGATTGGACTCTCATAATGACGGTTTGGCACCCAGGGCAGTGTATTTAGTTAGTTTTTGTGGTTTTGACCATAGCTCTTCCCCTTTCTAATTGGCCACGCTCCTTCCCATTGACCCCACCCATTCAGCTGTCCCCTGCAGCCCCCCTTTGATTTGAAGTCACCAGCCGCCACTGCACCTCAGAGTTGGACTGTGTGTGCGGTTGGTTATTACCACCTATTTTATTTAAACTTTAAGCAGATGGCCACTCCGGGGTATCATTTATAATTGGCAGCAACTAAGCAGAGTGGAAGCAGCAGCAATTTTATTTGATCAGAGCAGAAGCAGCAGCAGCTATTATATTTAATATTTAAGACTGCAGAGAGTGGTTCCAGCTGTGAAGCAGAGTGGTTCGTTATTGGCAGCAGTTCCATGTTTTATTTAAGCAGAGTGGTTCAGGTTCTGCTCCACTGTATTAAGCAGGTGTGTGTGTGTGTTTTATTTAAGACTGCAGAGTTCAAATCTGCTAAGCTATCTGATACATGGTGGCCATTCCGGTAATTGGTGAACAGATATTTTTAAGTGGAGTGATTCTTTGGAGCTATTTTAGCGAAGACTTAAGTTCTTGGATCATTGCAGCTAGCAGATCAGCTATGTTTCATTCCCAAGACTAGATGGCCATTCTGGTGTACTGTTCTTAATAATTGGTGGCAAAGTTCAAATCAGTTAAGCTGGTGGCAGAGTTCAAATCAGTTAAGCTATCTGATACATGTCATGGCCATTCCGGTAACTGGCAAGCAGAGAGGAAGCAGCTACTTGTAAGCAGAATGGTTTGTTGCAGCTTAAGCAGACTGTGCATTTTTAATGCCCATTCCGGTATTAAGCAGAGAGGTTCGTGGTTCAGTATTTTATTTAAGCAGATCATGGCAGCAGCTTCTGTTATATTTAAGCAGCTATTTTGAAGCAGAATGGTTTGTTGCACTTGCAGCTTAAGCAGACTTGTGTGTAGATCTTTGCAGCACCTTTTATTTTATTGAAGCAGAATGGTTAGTTGCAGCTTATGTAGACTTTGTTTGTGTTTAATGACCGTTCCGGTATTAAGGAGAGTGGTTTTTGGTTCTCTATTTTAAACAGATCAATGCAGCAGATTTTATTTAAGCAGCTTCTATTTTATTTAAGCAGATCATTGCAGCAACTTCTATTTAAGCAGCTATTTCGAAGCAGAATGGTGTGTGTGTTGCAGCAGATTTTATTTAAACAGATCATTGCAGCAGCTTCTATTTAAGCAGCTATTTCAAAGGAGAGAGTGTGTGTGTGTGTGTGTGTGTGTGTGTGTGTGTGTGTGTGTGTGTGTGTGTGTAAAATGCCCCAGTGACTTGTAACTGCTGGTTAGGGTTACCCAGGCTCAAACCCTGTACCTTGGGTACAAGGGGCAAGAGCCTGAATTCTCTACAAATGCCACCACCACTTGTGCTTCAAGGAGTTAAGAGTTCTAGTGTCTGCAATGTTTGCCTCATACTCTGTGTTTTATTTAAAATTTGTGATTTTCTGGCAAATCAGTGAGAAATGAATTCACTAAATAATTATAGCCGTTTAAGTTTCAGTCTTCCTATCTTTCAGGAAATGTATGCTAACACCAAAACATTTTATTCTAGCAACTTTCTAAGATTTTAAAATGTGTCCCACTCCCTGGTTTTGCGCCTTTGTCTCCCCACCCCCAATAAATTGTGTTGTTTTCCAGATTTTTAGCGCAAAGTTCTTCAGGAGAAGAAGTTTAGTGCTGCTTAGGTCAAGTCTGTTTGCATTGTTAGTAGTAGCACAACAGGTAGTATACTTGCTTTTGATACAGAAGGCCGTGGGTTCTACTACTACAGAATGTAGGGGTCTATATTAAAAAAACAAACAATTAAAATGTCGAGTACAACATACTCGAACAATTTTAAGTGAACGTTTATTTAATCGACAATTGAAAATATCAGAAATAGGAGTTCTGAAATGTCTTGTTTGGCCAGCACAAAAATATGTTACGTATTACATCACTTAACCAAGTGGTTTGAAACAGAACGTACATATAACCAGTTACTGTCTTTTCAGCTTGAAAGTAACGGAATGTATTCTTTAATGAAGTACAAGTTTCAACACCACTAAGCATATCAGAACTATTAATTTAATGCAATAAAAAACAAATTATACAGTTTACAATCAATATAAATTGAGTTATGGTAAACCAGTAATTGTGATGCTTCAGGAGAGCGTAATGCTATGGCTAGCCCAAACTGCTTCTCACTTGGTGTTGTAGGAGACTATTACGAATGTGTAAAGTCTCAAAAAGGAAGAGACATGCTAAACATAGATGGCTATTTGTATGGCCTAGAAAAGGTACTGAAAGGTAGAAAGTACTGGTGTTGTAAAGTTAAATTAAAGGAAAGGTGTAAGGGACGTGGAGTAACAAAGGAGGAGATAGATGGTGAACTGCTTTTAAAATGTACAGGGCATCACCATGCATCAGATGCATGTGAAGTAGAAAAATACACTGCTTGTGATAAATTAAAGGAAAGTGCTCGTACATGTAGGGATACTCCAGCACTTGTTGTCAATGATGTCTGTGCTTCTAGTTCTACTGAATACTCAGCTGCTTTTCCATCAAGAAGATCCATGCTGCAGCAAGTTCATAGAGTTCATCGCAGTGCAGTTAGTTCCTGTATGTACTAGTTTGGAAAGTGTAAATCCCAGTGATTGTACTTTAAAATCAGGGTGTTTCGTGCAAAACAGAATGTTTGATATTGCAAATAATATACATGTTTTAGTGTTTTCTGCCATTGAAAATCTTAGGGATTTAAATAAATCTCCTATATGGCTTATGGATGGTGTTTTCCTTACTAAAGGTCGCTTGTGCAGGTAGCTGTACAGCATTCATGACCTCTTGACAGTCGGAAGAAATACTAAGTGCGTCCCTTTAGTTTTTTGTCTAATGAAGAAGAAATCGTATAAATGTTACAGTTTTATGTGGGAGCGCCTTACTGATCTCCTGACAACAGCTAACCTTAATTTATCAGTCAGATTTATTTTGTCTGACTTTGAGATGGCAGCCTTTTGAAGTGTAAAACATAAATTTCCAGATGTACTTTTGAAGGGTTGTCTATTCCATTTTAGTCAGGCTGTCTGGAGAAAATTACAGAGCTTGGGATTATCAAGGTTATATGGTAGATCTCTCAACTTTCAAACTAGTGTTTCTGCAGTTGTCTGAAACATTCCCGACTGAAGGCAAGGGTTTACTGTTGTACTTCTCAGACACGTATGTTTTGGGTCGAGTTAGAAAACAGATACTAGGTTGTCTTTTGTATCTAGATTCCCTCCTGTGTTTAGCATAGACTTTTGGAATGTGTTTGACTTAAATGCTCTTTCTTTGCCTCGCACACAAAATCAAGTGGAAGGATGGCAGATTTGTGATATTCTGTCTGTGTTAGCAATGCTAGTGGGAGAGCAAAACATGGTTAACAAAACTAGATTAAGTTTGCAGTCGGGATGTCCCCCGTCCCCTAAAAAAAAGAAAAACACTGTTGAGATACGAAAGGTGGAATCAGGTTCTGCAACACAATCAGGAATACAATACACAATATTTCCTTCGTGCATTTGCAGTTCTGTTGAAAGTGTAACGTATTCTCTGAAGTTTATCATTGAGAGCACTTGGGTTTATTTTACTGTAATGTTTGAAAAGTACACAGTTGTTTGATAGTCAAAGCAAAACTTTCAGTTTAAGTGTGTTAGTATAACTTTATTACTGGTGAGGTAAAAAAATGTTTTTGGATGCACTGAAGACACTTTCACTTTATTATCTGTTTAGAGCATTGTTCTCTCTTATGTTACTTGGGAGAAGGAGTTGGACAAACAAAAGTTTTCGATATTTTGATTTTTGACATTTACGGATTTCAGTTTAAAAAACGTTCATTTAGAATTGTTCAAGTATGTTGTACTCGACATTTTAATCGTTTGTTTATTTAATATAGACCCAGTAAGTAGATGGATTGTTGATACTGTACTGTTGTACTTTTAAAGGGGGTGGATTCTACAGTCCCGAGAATGTCCTCTTTGGTGGAGATACCTAGTAACTATGAACCTGTTATCAGTTTGGCATCCATTCCCTATTGCAATATTACTAGCTTATTTTTTTCAATGCAAGATAGGCAATTTATGCCTCAAGGGCAACAGGCACTTTATTTGTATTTGAAACAATGAAATATAAAGTTGTTTGCTAGCAGCAACCTCTTCATTAGTTATAGATCTCTTTAATGTGGAATTATTTAGTTGACTTTTACTTCTGCAGATGGATTGTAGAAGTTTGAGAAGACTTTTATGATGGAAATATTCTGAATTGGGCAGTTTTGTCATTACTGGTTCATGCATTTATTGTCATTGCTTACTGGAAAAATGTTCAAAACAACAAATTTAAAACGTGCTCTAACACGTGTGCTGTGTTATACAAGGAATATAATTTAATACAGTCAGAAGGGTGTATCAAAGAACACATGTATGTTTCGTGTGCAAGGGGTCTATGATTTGAAAACAGTCCAAAGGTAAGCTTTATCCACTACTGGCCAGATTCATTTTCTTTGGATGTGGGCTTCAATGCTGTTTCAAAGAATGTGAGTTTCAAGGGCAGAGAAGTTTTAATGCTAAGTCTATTTTCATTGTGAGACTGTATTGCTTTGTTTAGCAGTTGTCTTATAGTGTTTGTGCTACAAAATGTAAAAATAAAATCCATATAATCATTGCAGAAGTAAAGCAGTATGCACATTACAATGTTTATGGTAAATGGGGTGAAATAGCCAAGTAATGGGACATTGGAATGGCTGCAGGGGGACTCTGACCTGGGACCATATTTTGGCTGTCTGTTCTTCAGTTTGCGTTTAAAATTTGGTATCCCACAATTTTTTGAAGTAGGTGGGGTTACATAATTAAAAGCATACAGATTTGTGCCTATTTTTCATGGGCCTTTGTCCAGATTTTTAATGTTTTCAGGTTGAAAGGTATGCACCACATTCAGAACGATCCTGCCATGATGGAAAAGTTTTCCATCATTTCTCCTGCCAGCTTGATTGATATGGGCATCTTTAGGCAATGTAGCAATTGCTTCATGTATACTGATAACCATTTACTCCTAAAGCAAACTAACACCCTATGTGAGAGATGCAAATACACTGTGGAAATGGAGTAAAGTCTCTCATGTAAAAACAAACAAGACATCAAACAGGTTGCCAGCACACATGCCTCACCACTCACACAAAACAAGGTCATGACACATAAACCCACATATGTGGAAGTACTCACTAAAAGCCTACCAAAAGAACAGAGACCTCCCAAATGCTCACCACCCATACTCAACACTAAGCAAAAAGAAACCACTACACACATCAACACACATACCAGAGTCTCAACAAATAAGCTCCTAAGGCAAAACAAATCAAATGTCTTGGTCAGTGGAATCATGCATGCACTCAAGTCATTCAACAACAAGTACCGTTATGACTCTGTCATAGTCCATGTTGGAGTGAATGACTTGAGAATACGGCTCTGGACTATATGGAGAGACACATGATGGAATTCCCAGATTGTGTGTCCTAGACAAGTATATTCCTAGCCCTAAGCAGTATCCTACTCTCACCCAGGATGATGCCACAATGTAAACAAAAGAAAGACGAACTTCAACAATTGGCTCAGCTTCTGGTGTTAGTCTACGGGGATCCATTATCTGTCAGCCTGGGATGATATGGTAGACAGACATCACTGCTTTGCTAGAGGTGGTCTGCATCTGTACCACCTACGCTTTCAGACACTGGCAAAATCCATTGCCTCCTCCATAGTGCAATTTTTAGGCAATGTCAAAACAACAAATTTTCCAAAGTAACAAACTCGGGGTCATGCTGCTTAATGCTAAGAGTTTAAACATGAAACTGCACTCCCTGGAAGCACCCTTCACCTTAGAGAATACTGACATCAGTGCAGTTACCCAGAGATAGTTCAAGGCTCTGCTAGCACCCTGGCTGTGCAAGGCTATAATGTCTTCCACATGTTTAGACCTCAGAATGAGCAAGAAGGAACCAATGGTGGAGGTGTATCCATCTTCATTAAAACTAATTACACTTCAAGACTGGTCAAACAGCATGACTCTCTCGAACTACTCCATGACCAGTTACCTATTGGGAAAGTACCATACCACATCATTGTTAGCTACAGATCCCCCTCCATGAACCAGTATAAGCATGCCACCTACCTCAATTTTCTGTAATTCCACACCATACAGCCCAACACCTTTGTCGTGGGAGATTTCAACTATCCTTCCATAGACTGGGGGACATGCATGACCAAAAACATGCTTGTCCAGAGGTTCCTGGACTTTGTTAACACCAATGCTCTGGAACAGATAGTCTGCACCCCCAGTAGGGGCTCTAATGTTCTACACATAGTACTCACCAACATGGGGAGTCACTGTACTTCCCCATGTTGATGCCCTCTCTGGTTAGGTCAGACCACAAATCTGTCTCATTTGAAGTAGTTACTGGAAATGACACCCTCACAGGAACAAAATTTATAAAATCTTTACCAAAGCTAACTACAGCCTACTAAGCAATGGTATAAAAAGCTTCCTACTACCCACAATTGCAGATACCAATGATCACTATACAGAAGTGTACGCAAATGCCCTGTACAGAAACTTAAGTGACTTCATCAACTTTGCTGTAACTGACTGGATCAAAATGAAGTCTTCTGTAAAAAGAAGCCACTGTGGCGGATTTCAAGTATAAACAGATTATATAACAAGAGGACGAAACATTTGTTCAAAAGCAAGAGGGATATCACTCTGCACAGGAAGAGATCCCACCTAAGCCTAAACAGGAAAATCAGAAATCTTTTAAAGTCTTCTAAAGCAAATTATAAAACAAAAATGGCATCCTTAGCCAAAGATAATCATACAGCATTCTTTAACTACGTCTGACGTCTAAAAGTTTATGCCCAACTATGTGCTGAATTGGTTGTAAATGGGATCACTAACACTACTCCAGAAGATATCGCCAACCTGATAGCTGACAGATTCAGCACAAATTCCCCTACCCGTCAACACCTACCATATACCAAAGCATACAACCAGCCTTCTGCCTAGCACCTGTAAAGAACAGTTACCTCTGGCATTCACAAAGGCCAAAAACACGGCCTCAATGGGACCAGATAATACTCCAGTTTGTTTACTAAACAATCTAAAACAAGACCTAGTGGACCAACTTGGTATTGTCTTTAATCTCAGCTTGTGAACTATGTTTCTATAGAATGGTGAGCAGCAACAGTAATCCCCCTGCACAAAGAGGGGCCATCAACTGACCCTGGGAACTACAAACCCATAAGTCTAAACAGCCTCAAATGCAAGGCCATGGAAAGAATTATCATGGACAACATCAACAAAGACATAGGTGACCTCCAAATGCTGGTCCTAACTCAGTTTGGCTTAATTGAGTGTAGATCATGCTTATTAAACCAGGTGGACTTCTTTGAGAATGTCACCAAAGCCATGGATGAAGGTAAGACAGTGCACACAGTCTATTTTGACCTTGCCAAGGCTTTCAACACAATCCCCCACTCTGGCATTGTGGCATGGTTGAGAAACTCTCCGAGATATGGATTAACCCTTACATTACTAGATGGGTAGCCAATTAGCTCACCAGCAGAACACACTGTCAAAACTGGTGATTCCACCTCCACCAGTAGACCCATCACCACTGGAGTACCACAGTGGTCTGTGCTGAGCCCCTTACTGTTTGGCGTCTACTTCTCAGAAGTCTAGGCCAAAGTAGGTGGCCTTTGTCTCACCATGTTTGCTGATGATTGCAAACTGGGAACAATCAATTAGCCCCCAAATGATGTCAACATATTACAATAAGGGTTAACACAAACAAATGATTGGTGCCAAAGTCATGGTCTAAAACTAAATGCAAAAAAACTACATTATTATTCCCTTTGGCAAAATGGAATTCCCTATATATTACAATATTGACAGCACCATCCTGAGTTCTAACCCAGTGGTGCAAAACTTGAGAACACAGGTTGATAGCAATCTGAAGTTTGACCACAAAGTTTTCACAGTGGCAAGGAAAGCCTTCTATGTAGCACACCTCATAAGGAAGGGGAATTTCATCTAGGTCAAGGGATGTTATAACTCCACTGTAATCAACCCTCATCAGACCACTAATAGAGTATAAAGCACCCTTCTGCATGTACCTCACCAGACACCTACCTCAGCTCGAGCGACCTCAGAGTTTTCTCACTAAGAAAATACAGGGACTTCAAACTATGACATACATAGACAGGCTGAATGCTCTGTCACTTTACTCTGTATCTTATAGGTTGCTGAGATGTGACATGCATCTGGCCTATAGGGCTCTCTCCAACCCTGCACTAAATGCTGCACATCCGCAAATCAAATGGCACAAGAGTCGCTCACTCTAGAGATCTCAGCCTAGCTTGTGACATTAACAGAACAATCTGGAGAGACAGATAGGTCTCCCAGAGGCTGCTGCTTCTCTGGAATAGACTTCCTATTCATGTAAAATAGAGCTCTTCACTGACCCTATTCAAACTCAACCTAGATAACTGGATGAGAGACTGCAGATTTGCCCCTGGGATGGCACTCATGTCCCTCATGGACAGTGGTAATTGGTGTTGATCACAAACCCACTCTATTCATGGATTTGTTCTGTGAACTATCCAAAAAGAACAAATGGGGATACTTGGGATTAACATGGCTAGGCTTGTAAAAGCCCTAGGGCTGCAAGCCTAGTAACCTCCTATGAACCTTGATGTGTCTTTCAGCTTTTCCCGGTTAGGGGTCGCCACAGTGGAACTCCGGTCCGCTAATGATTGGCAGTAGATTTTTACATGCCGAGTTGCCGGCCCTGACGCACAACCTTCAACGAAGTTACGCCCATTCATGCATGTCTCCACACAGAAGACGCTCTAGCTGAGACTCGAACAGGACAACGTCTTACTGTGAGGCAACAATGCTACTGCAGCACCACCACTGTGGCTACAAGTCAATAACAAGTGTTACCTGGCCTAATTCTACTTTAGTAGGCTGTTGAAGGATAGGCTGCTGTGCTGAGAGGAAGCAAAAGTGAAGATATGCTGGTGTTGTTTCAAAGAATTCATTTTGTGGCCTTTCCATTTTCTGGGATTGATAAAGTCTGGAGATTTCACATACTGGCAATATGGATTAAAGCTGGTACTAAAAAGATACCTGAAGTAACTGGAAAACAGAAAAAATACTAATATGGTTGGTAAGGATTGTTGCTTCATTTGATTATCAATTTCAGTGATGAGAAGAGTATTGTGAGGTGCTGACTCATTTTTATTGCCAACAGCACAGAATTCTGAGAGAAAATGAAGTCAGATTCTTTAAGTACTACTGAAGCACAAGCATTCAGATTAATGAATAACTTATTTCATTTACAGAGATTAAAAAACTCAAACTGTACAGGAAAGATGAAGAGGATTTGGCAGAAGCAGCAGAGTTCAGGAGCCTATTATTCCCCAGTGTTGCAAATATTTTTCAATGGACAGTGTTGTTGTCCCACAGAAAGGACTACCAGAAAAGATGATCAAGAGAAAATCCAAAGAGCATTCAAGAGTGCATGGGACAGGTAGAAAAAGGGAGACATGAAACGGATCAATGGTGAGTGGGAGTACAATATTATAATTCTTTTAAATGACAGCCTGTTTAAGCCAATTGACTCATTGTGTAGTCAAGGAAAACATGAATAAAAAAGATGCTGTATTTCACAATTTTTACACTACTCCTCTGATCCTGCCACAGGAAATCATCCTTTCACTGGAGCAACTTTAATGTAGTATGCCTATGTATCTCATACTCTTTAACTAGAGTTATTCTTATGTTACTAAACTATGACCAATTCCAAACATTTTTGTAAAGTTCTGTTTCAAATAACTCACTGAAGTCTAAGCAGCATTTATAATTCTTTCCTAGCTTACTATGCAGGATACACTAAGAACTCTCATTAAATTTGTCTGAAATCATCATCTTGATGTGAAGTTCTTCCTCATAGGGTCCAGTGACACCGGATTCTTGATAATTTATATAATCTTCTTCTTTAGTGATGCCATAATTTTAGTTGCAACTTAGGTCAAACTAATGGTTTTAGAGTTATTAGCCTCTCAGGGAGATTCAATAAAGTCTATATGGTTGTTTTTCACCACGTGCACAATCACATCATGGTGCGATATGCACAGGGCCATGAAAACTTTCAGATTCAGTAAGCACCATGTAGAGGCACTCCACCAAGCAAACAAGGTAAACACCGTGGCATGCTAATTACAGTATAAGCAACTAAATTGCATGCTAATTAACCAATCTAGCATGCTTTAGCTATTCAACAAGCTATAAAGCATCCACGTAAACTCTGTGCTGGTTTTTCCTGCAGATTCCAAAACATTTGGAATACAGACACAGAAAGGAGTCTACACAGACAGAATGTTTGGGGGTGCTGCTGCTTTAATTTGTTTGAATGTGCTATAGGCTGAGGTCAATGCTGCTGCTAATAGGGCTAGGCTAGGAAGGAGAAGAGTTTTCAGGCACCGTTTACCTTTTCACAACTGATATGATCTGGAAATTGTGGAACCCTACAGGGTGGACAGGGACATACTAGAGGAACTCTGTGATTTCTGCCATCCTCAACTCAGAGCTAGAGCCAACCAAGGCCTATTTCAGTGTAGACATAGGTATGCATAGCCCTTACAATCTTAGCTACCTTTCAGAGACCAGTAGGGGACAATGCTGGGGATGTCACAGGCATCTGCATCCAGGATCCTCTACCAATTCCTGAATGCTATACTCTAACATGCCAGTGACCACATATATTTACCTTGTAGTTCTGAAGAGAGGGACAGAAATATGCAGGAGTTCTACCATGTAGCACACTACCCTGACATATTGGGTATCATAGATTGCACACACATAGAAATTAAGGCACCACACAGAGAACAGGGTAGAATCTATATTAACAGAAAGGTCTACCACTCTATCATCTGACATGTCATGTGTAATGCCAAGGGAATCATCTTGAACGTGTGTGCTGGCAACCCTGGTAACTACCACAACTCACATATCTGGCACACCTCCTGTTTGCTAGGGTCATATCCCACAGGGGCATTTACTGGGGGGATGCAGGCTATGCATTGGAACTGTGCCTGATGACAACCATCAGAAATGCACACACCTTTGCTCCACCCAAAAGAACAGTCCATCCTCGTTTGTGCCATATCAGTAACTAGGCTTTGTTCCCCCCAAAGAACAGTCCATCCTTGTTTGTGCTAAAACAGTAACTGAAGTTTGCTCCCTCCCAAAAGAACAGCCCATCCTTGTTTGTGCCATAACATTAACTCAGGTTTACTCCCCCCACCCAAAACAAGAGGCAAATGACCCATTTTGCTAACAAACTATCTTTGAAATGCTAAGTAATATCAAAGGACATGTCCCTGAAACATTTGCATATATTTATCTCGCAGGATTCCATTTTCATGTGTTGACAACCATATATACATCTGAAATCACTTGACAAACATACCCATGTCATCATTACACTTCTAACTAATGCATACAAATAAAACTGTAAAAGCCTTTTCTTCTGACTTTTCTTAAATACATTACAGCATATGCCATATGTAGGTGACAAAATGGAAGCATACCTTCTGAAGTTCAGTAATCCTCTGCACAGATATATCCTGAAGAAAAAAAGTTTTTTTGCAGTCTTACAAACATGTACAACTATGCTCACCATCAGTTTGCCTAGCTAAAAGGTTGCCTTTTTATATGGTGTAGATTCAGGGCTGTTAGCAAGGTAAAGGTGCAAATGAGTTGTGAACTCATTAGAATTGCAGAATCCCAAAAACATAGATCCATGTAGGAGAAGTAAAGATAATGCAGGTACTCCCTCAGTGTTTGTTTTTAATGGATTGCAACTGTGAATGATTAGTGGTTGGGAGAAGGAAGCCTCAACAGCACTGCAGGCTGCCTTACTTCCACTGGGTGTTTCAGGTTAGATCTACAAATGTAAAGCTGGAAATGCAAGTAAGCAGCACACAAGTCACAGGTCTTGTTCCTTAACATCCAACCTGCCCTCCATTTGTTGGCAACTGCATATGATACTATTTCCACTTAATATCCTCACACATTTTAAGGCCAATTACACAGAATGGCTTACATGCACCATGTCTCAGATTACTGCTCAGATAAATGAAGAATAGCTAACAAACACAGAAATGTAAGGCAGAGCTGCATATTTACAAGCAATAACCATGACAGGTTGTGTGATCACAAGGCACACTACATCCAAAACTAATATATGTACAAACAACACTTGTATGGCTTGATATCAGTGTAGATGCTGTTGCAGTTGGTTATGTGCATAATGATTTAAGTCCTTTGCTGCAAAGCTGTTTGTGTGGCAAAGAGGGATAAGGCACTCATCCTGTGTTCTGAAGGTGCATTGGCGTGAGAGTTCTAATCCAGAGCTATGTAAGAATATCTCATGTGCATTAATATTTTCTAGTGTGTATGTCATAGATTGCTTTTTCTCATTTCATCTATTTCTCCCTTTTTTATTTATTTATTTATTTTTTTTTGGGGGCACTATTTGTGAGATGCTCCACTTAGCAAAAACACAGCAAACCAGAGAAAAAATGAATGTCAGGTTTGGCTGTGCTCATCTCATTTGTGTGAAGCATGGCAGTGTGCAAACTGGACAACTGGCCAGACAGGACACAGACAGCCAAAAATAGAAACTGGATGCATTCAGTTAATACTGTTGGGCATTGCTAAGTGATAGTGCAGGGTGGTTAACAGCCAGACCTTAAGAATGATTAGTCCTGTGGCAGCAGGTGTAAGTGTAGGGCTGGAGTACAGATGGCCCTGGGTTCTAGTACAGGGTGTGCAACCTTTGTTTACTGTTGTGACATTGCAGTTTATAGCAATGGACTGCAACATAGACAAGTATTTTCTCAAACTTCTTGTGGCAACAGGTGTAAGTGTAGGACTGCCATACACATGGCCCTGGGTTTGAATACAGCATATTCCAGACACTTTTACTGCTGTTCCACTTCCCATTATAATCAATCTCACTTATAATACCTGACATGATAAAGCTGATATTATATGTATGAGGGCTGAGACACTAGTATTGTATCAGCTATGTATTCAATTGTCCATGTATTATCACATTTATTCTCAAATGTATGACTGTGGGTATATTATGTACTATATTCCTGTAAGTATACTTCTGCTATCTGGACTGCCATGGCCTTCACATTTGTCTAACACACATACACAACTGGCTATACATCCAATAACCTTAAATGTGCTTTGCTTGGTGCTTGGAGGTGTGCACTGCTGAGCACCGTGTTTGTGTGATGGTAAGATAAGGGCAACATTTTCGAACAGTGTGTGTTGTATGCATGCATTAGTCTGTAGTACAATATTTGACTTTAGTCAGAGGTTGTGGATTCAAAAAACACACTTCTCAACTATACAATATTGTTAATTTTTCAATTATGTGTAATTTAAAGGTTTAAAGTAAAAGCAATATACCAGTGGCACAGATGCCCTGCTGTAAACTGTAATTTGTATAACTGGAACATTTATATGTGCAAGAAATGCACATGTCAAGGAGTACTTGCTGTAATCTGTAATGTAGTGTTCATCTGTTAGGAGCTGGTAGTCTTAAAAGCAAGAGTTATCTGTTAGGAGTTGGTAGTCTTAAAAGTAAAAGTTAAGATAATAGAGTCAATTAATTGTATCAATGCATTGTATGTCACATATGAAGGTACTAATCTTATCTCTTTTTTCTCTCACCCTAACCCTTATCTTCTCTTTGTTTAATTTATTTTTTATTATGTGTGTCCATGTCATTCATGTGTACTACATCACTAAATGCTCCACAGCAGACTGGGGTTGGCCTGCCCCACAGGATCTGCCTGTCTCTCCTTCACAGGCTCCAGCACTATTGTCCAGCATGTCTGGGAGCCAACCTAGCAGCACCATCTCTGCTGCACTGCAGTGTCTGCCCCCTCAGGTAGTCCTGCCCAGAGGCTGGTCTAGTAGTTTCTTTTGAGAACAATAGCCGAGGTGGTGATTTTATCACCCTTGCTAAATTGCCATGGATGGTGCAAGCCTACAATGGTTGGAGAGGCTGCTCTTCCTCAGTTTACATTATACTAGGAGGAGGAAATGCAGACATCAGGCACTGCAGACAGTGGCGGACTGAGGTGACAGTGATGACAGTCCAGTGGGTGAGAACTTGATTCTTGCTGTCACCTAGCTTGATGACCATGGGTTTATGTCCCTAACCTTGCCCCAATCATGGAGTCCCTCAACTTTGTGTGTCCATCACCGTCCCTGTCTCTTGTCTTGTCCATCTGCAATTCCTATACAACTTACCTCACCCAGACATTCCTATGTCCATTCCCCAAGATTCCTCTCTGTGTCTCAAATAAAAAAAGAAAATGGGCACCTGTCCCAAAAAAAAACATAGCCCCATATGTAGCTCTCCATTTCACACACGTGTCTTCTTGACACACTTAATTCAGTCCAATTGGCTATACAACATGATTGTGTTGTGGTCACTCCTCTCTCTGGAGGTGACAGTCCAAATTCAGTTAATATTTGGCAGATATGTACACTTTAAACTGTTAAAGAATAGGATAGCTATGGTTCTTTCCTACTTCCCTCTTACACATTCTTGCCCTGCTTTCCTTTTGATCTTCCCCTCTTTGCTCCCCATTTCATTACTTTCCTATTTACCCTATTTTAACACCTTTAATCTGGTCAAAAAATAGAATCACACAGTACACATAAGTATCACAGAAAGCAATGGATCCCTTCATTTTTTGGGCTCCATGTTTGCGAGGATGTGCACAGCGATGGTGAGAGGAGGCAAAATGCAGTAACACATTTTGTATAAACAATTCATGTCATAGCATTATCACCCTGTAATGAAAAGTATTTTAAAGTATTAGATACACCTGTATTTGAACCCAGTACCATCTGAGGCAAAAAAGGAATGTATCACTCCATTTACTCATTAACTCCAATGGAGCACAGGAAGTCTGCACTGTAACTTCCAATGGGCAGAGCCTAAGCTTTCTCACAGAATCAAATTATGCCCTCACATTTCAAACAAAGTTTCATATATCTGGAACCATATGATTATGAAAGTATAAATGGTAAACTTTTCAGCACAAACTATTTTTTTTGGTGGTAGTATTCTTTAGGTTCTAGGTCTTAAACCAAATTTTAAAAGCCACAGCAAAAACAGTAGCATTTGTAATATTTTGTAAACAACTTACATCTCAGCAACTACTGAAGTTACACACATACTGTCAGCATCATTTTATTCATCTAGCTTAAAGCTTTCGTATAAGGCTGAGGAGTTCTCTCTGTAACTTGGTTGTTTAGATATTTAGAAAAATGTGAAAATGATAGCTATATAGATTAATATCATAAAACAACATTAACTATTGATTTACCTGAACTAGATGGGGTCAAATATTAATGCAGTTGAGTTTGCTACTGTGTAAGCTTTGAGATGAAGTCTTTTAAAACCTCGTACATAGCATGGTTTTGGAATTATTGATGCAAATATGAACAAGCAATATTTGATGCCTAGTGGCGTCAGTAAGAGTTAACTGCAGATGCACCTGGAGGCATTACTCGGATGTAATGAGTTAACACATGCTGCCACAGAGTCAGTTAAGCAGCAGGTGTATTTCATAGACTCAATACTAACTGTCAGGCTTTCACAATGTGGCTCACGTTTGCACACTGCTTACCTACACACAACAAACATGTGCATCTCACATGCATATACACTTTGCTAACCATTGTGTAAACCTGCTGTTCACCGCGCTATGGAAATGTTTTTATTATGCTGTATTACTGCTGTTTACTATCCATTTCCTGTGTATGATATGAAATTACATGTGTAAACATTACAAACTGAGGGTCCTATCTAACAATATCTCACATATTTACAATACATCGTACTGTTTCCACCCCAAGCACTGCAACCCTGGTGTCTCAATACTTTTTCCACACATATATCAACCACACTACAATATGTAATATCAAATGCTATGTGCTATGCAATGCACATCAATTTGGTAACATGCAGAACTTCAACTATTGACCCATATGCCTAAAAACACTTATCTGCAATGCTAGGGAGGGAGTCAGCATGGACTATCTCCACAGGGACATAGGTGACATTCATCACACTTAATCCTACCCATTTTGTTTTTGTCAAGGGTACATCTTGCTTACTGAACCTTGCGGACTTATTGGATACTGACTCCACAAATCTGGATGAGGGATAACAGGACATATCACCTATGTTGAATTATCCAAGGCCTTTGGCACTATCTCCAGTCATGTGTCATGGTGAAGATCTCATCTGTCATGGTGAAGACCTCTCATGTGGGAATTAAGCCATACAGTAGCACAGGGATAGGCAATTGTTTCACTGACATAACACACACACTCAAGGTTGGGGACTGCACCTCCACTAATAGCCAATTGCCATTAGAGTACCACAAGGATATGTGCTGGGTTGTCAACTGTTTGCAAACTACTTCTGCAAAGTGCAGACAATGATAGATGGGCTATGGTTTACCAAGTTTGCAGATGACTGGCAATTGGAAGCACTAATATAGAGTCCCAAGTGATGGTAACATATTACAGAAGGCGCTGCCACACACAAATGAGTGTTGTCAAACTCATGGACTGAACCTTAAAGCTTACAATAGTTCACTTCCCTTTGGGAATGAAGTATCCCTGCTAATTATAATATACATACTACTCCTGTAAGCTCAAACACAGTGTTGTGAGACTTGGGAACACATGTTGATAGCAATCTACACTTTCATCACTGTGTGCCCATAGTGGTGACACACACATTCTGCACTGCACACACCATACATACTGACATCACATCCAAGACCAGGGTGGTCAAACCTCTGCTGTATTCTACCCTTATCAGACCACTGAGTACAATGCTCCCTTGTCTCTGTACCTCACCAGACACCTGCAGCAATTGAAGAAAACACAGGGTAGTGCCTAGGTGACACCAGGACCTTCAGACATGACATAAATATAAAGATTGAAAAACTTGTCAGTGTACTCAGTATCATGCAGGCTGCTGAGAGGTGACGTGTGCCTGCTCTACAGAGCAGTCTCAGACCCTGGCTACTAGAAATGTTGGACATCTGCAAATCAAACAAGATAAGAATAACTTGGCTTGGGTTTCTCAACCTAACCTGTGACATAAACATAACATGCTGGGGAGACAGATATATCCCCCAATGACTCACACTGTAATAGGCTCCCACTGCATGTGAATCAGTGCAACTCAATGACCCTGCTTCAGCGCGACCTTGACTACTGGTTGGGGGACTGTGAAGTCACCACTGGGGTGGCAACTATGTCTCTCATGGACAGGGCCAGTTGGTGCTGCTCACAAAATCACTCTGCTAACAATAACCATCCAACTATGTTCAATAAGGGCACTTTTGTTTTCACACAACTAGGCTTCTAAGCACAGTAGTGCCATTAGGCTAGTAGCCTCCTATGTACATATGAAGCTATGAGTCTATGCAGGTTTCCAAGCATTTTATCTCCCATATGGTCTGCTGATGTCATCTACTATAAGTTCACCTGCAGTCTTGTAAAAGTCAGACTTATGCTGTGGCGTTTGTGTAAAGTACTGTTTTCTGTAGTCTGTGTACTTAGGTAGGGGTTCTATTCTCTCTGAAGTCAAGTGTGTGTGTGTGTAACCAGAAGAGTAGGTTCATAGGTTGGTACTGGGCTATCAGCCCTAGGATCTATACAAGCCTAGCCATAACAATTCCCTGGATATTTCTTCCCGCACTATTTACTTTCCTGGACCCCTGTCTAGCAGGGTGACTGATGTGATTCCCGGGGTGAATTTCCTTTCTCCCATCCAATCATCAAGGTTCCTTTTGAAGAGGGACAACGAGGCGCTCTGCTTGACATGTATGGGCAGTCTATTCCAGAGTCTGGGAGTCTCTGGGTCAGGAACCTATCCCTCCAGCATGTTTTGTTTATTGTGATGATAAGGTTTACATCCCTGGAGTGTGTGGCTCTGAGGGATTGGGATTTCTTTAAGTGTAGCATGTCCAACAGCTCTGGGTTTGACATGGCCTTATATGTTAAGCAGAGATTGCCTCAGAGTAGATGATATACAACAGAGTATAGCTGGAGTTTTTTAAGGTGGTCAACATAGGGCATCTGCTTTAGGCCTGTGATTCTTTTAGTGAGGTATTTCTGTGGCCTTTCCAGTTGTTGCAGATGTCTTGAGAGGCACATACCAAATGGGGCGTTGTATTTAATAATTGGTCTAATGAGGGATGAGTACAGTGGGACAATGACCTCCTTTTTTCTTGATGTAAAGCCCTTAGTGATGAGGTGTGCCACACAGAAGGATTTCCTGACTGTTGTGGCGATGTGGTTACTGAAGGTGAGACAACTGTCCACCTGTGTCCCTAAGTCTCTTATCACACTTTCGGTGTTTAGTGTACTGCCACCTATGTGGTAATTCATGGGTACATGTTTTTCCACAAAGGGGATAACTATACATTTCTTGGCATTGAGCTTGAGCCCATGGCTCTGGCACCAAGCATCTGTTTCTGTAAGGCCCTTTTGTAGAGTATCCGCATTATTTGGGGATTAAATAATGGCGCCCAGTTTGCAGTCATCTGCGAACTCTGTTAGCCAGAGTCCCATAGTGTTGGCCTGTACTTCAGAGAAGTAGATGCCAAACATGAGAGGTCCCAGGACTGAACCCTGAGGCACTCCACTTGTCTGGAGCTGGATTTGAAGTCACCTACTTTTACAGTGTGGGTTCTGTAAGTAAGCCAGTTGGCAAACCATCGAGTGATGTAGGGATTAATGCCCAGCTTAGTAAGTTTATCTATGATTCCAGAGTGGGGGATGGTGTCAAAGGCCTTGGAGAGGTCCAGATAGGCTGTGTGGACTGCCTTACCCTTGCCCACGGCTCTGAAGACTGATTCAAAGAAGTCAATCAGGTTCAGGAGACAAAATTGGCCCTTCATGAATCCAAACTGGGTGGGGTCCAGTGTTTTAAGGTTGCCAATGTCTTTGTTTATAAGTTCCCTGATAATACATTCCATGGCCTTGCAGATCAGGCTCATCAGACTGATGGGGCGGTAGTTCCCGGGATCCAAGGTGGATTCCCCCTTGTGGAGTAGGGCAACTGTAGCTGTGAGCCACTCAGTGGGCACGAAGCGTGTATTCTGCAGTTACCACTCCAATCCCATGAATTGACAGTATTTTGATACTTGCACATGCCTACAGATCCATTTCATGCAGGTCTCGCAACTTCTTCTCTACAACATGCACTGCTGATGTCATCCACTATAAGTTGACCTGCAGCTGTGTAAAAGTCAGACGTGTGCTATGGCTCTTTCATAAAGTACTATGCTCTGTAGTCTGTGTACTTAGATAGGTAGAGGTTCTATTCTCACTGCAGTCAACTGTGTGTATGTGTGTGTGTGTGTGTGTGTGTGTGTGTGTGTGTGTGTGTGTGTGTCTCTGAGCTGTTTCTTGACATTACAAAGACTATTTTGCACCAACATGTGGGACACTGTTATATTCTCCTCAAGAAACACTGCTGATGTCATCAGCTATAAAGTGTTGTCTGAGACACTCCAAGTCAGACTTGTGTTGTGACTGCATAAAGTACTGTGTTCTGTAGTCTGTGTACTTGGATAAGATGGGGTTTTATTCTCACTGCAGTCAACTGGGTGTGTGTGTTTGTGCACTTGCTTGACAGAAGCGAAAGCATTTTACAGCAGCATGTGGAACACTCCTTTTACCATCTTCCTCTCAGCAGACTCTGCTGATATGTGGATGTGCAGTATATGTATCAGGGCAGGTCAGAAATGTCCTGTAGTCCAGGCACAAGTCACCTCATCATTTCCAATACAGATTTTAAGAAGAGGGCTTTCAGTATATTCATGTACATCATGGCATGGTTTGTAGGACCTGTATTTTCCCGATGTAAAACCCCATGGTCTGTCCAGCTGCTGCAGGTGTCTGGTGAGGTACATGCAAAAGGAAGCATTATACTGTATTTGATGAGGTTTGAGTACAGTGCTGTTATATCCTCCTCAGATCTGGATACAATGGTCTGATTTCTGAGGTGCACAACTTAGCCTTTCTATACCACTTTGGACACTTGGTCGCAGTTCAGATTGCTATCTACTTGTGTTACCAATTCTTGCACCACTGGTTTCAGCATAGGCAGAGTATTGCCAATGGTGTATTTACCAGGAAATTCCACTTTGCATATGCATAAGGCACAAATCCTGACACATTCTGTATTTATTATAGAGTGTGTGGCTTTAGCACCAATCATTTGTGTGTGTGTGTGTGTGTGTGTGTGTGTGTGTGTGTGTGTGTGTGTGTGTGTGTGTGTGTGTTAGCCCGTCATATACAGCAGTCACATCACTGGAGGACTCAATGATCACAACCAATATGTGTGAATCAGCAAACTTGGTAAGTTACATGTCATATTTTGTAGCCTGGTCTGTTAAGAAATATATTCCAAACAGTATAGGGCCCAGCAGAGATCCTTGTGGTATACCAATAGTGACAGTTGCAATGGTAGAGGTTGATTCACCAACTTTCACAGTATGTGGTCTGTTGGTGAGGAAACTGGCTAACCATCTAGTGAAGTGTTAAGTCCCAGCTGGAAGAGCTTGTCAATGATAACTGGGTAGGGGGGATTGTATCCAAACCCTAGGACAGATCAAGATAGGCAGTATGCACTGTGTTGAACAGAAATAACTTAACTGGCAGCTGCGACTTAATGCAGCATATACACCAGGACTTAATGAGGTTTTCTCTAGGAGTTGTTTACTTAAGTTTAAAGCTTTTAGAAGATAAAATAAGCTCCAAATTTAGCACATTTAACATCTAACTATTATATGAGGTTTGTCCTTTATATTATGTTTTGTTACAGCTTACTAATATACTTGTTTTATTTAATGAACAATTTGTTTTTTTTAAGTATTTTAAATTATGACGGAGTTAAAGACTACTTCTCCCTTAAGAAACAGAAGCAAAGGTGAGCATGTGATTTGTTCATTTACTTTTTAAACTGGCTCATAAGTTACAATGTTGCATTTGATAAAGTCTTTATATCTTGTGGAAGATGAAAGTGCTTGTGGATTTTGTACTATTAAAGTGGATTTTAACAAGTTATACTAAAATAAATGATTATTTGTTTTCAGATGTTCTTGTAGCCTTCTGAGTTTCCTTGGCACTGTTTGTATTCTTGTCTTCAGTTTTACTCAGTATGCAATGTGTTACCTTCATGCAGGCCTATCACACAGAAACAATGGGCTGGGACAACATCACAGATCGCCTACAGAGACTCTGAACAAACACCTACTTGACGTGGTGTGATACACACAACACATCCTCCAGATGGCCTATGTTCCTGCAGAAGGGTATACATTAACAGGCATTGATCTAAGTGGGCTGGGGAAAGCACCTGATGAATGCAGGTACAGATACATCCTTACTCTCCTGATCTGTGAGGTAGACCAACATGTTATCATGGTCATTCTCTAAATGTAATATCCCTGCTGTAGATGTGTGAGTTTTTGATGCTACATCTATGTCTGTTACATCTGTCAGATGTCCTTAAAGAACATCATCCTGTTGAATCTGAAAAGGCCAAGGCAGTTGACAGGAGTCCACACTGAAGTATTCACTCCACATTGACAGATGTGACCATCAACACCTATATCACCAAGTGGGTAGAACAGTAGATCACATACATGGCACCTAAATATGTAGAAATGTATGATGTGACCTATATCTCATATCCAGTGACCAAGTGTCTACACCAGGACTGTCTGTTAGGCCCTTACCTGTCCAAGATTGAAATCACAGACGTCAAGAATGACATACAAATTCTTTGTCCCAACAGCTGTCTGGAGGACTACAGATTGTGGGCAATCATTGATTCCAACTGTGATATTGGTATAATATAGACCGCATCAATATACAGCAAAGATTGTTGCCACAGCCATGACAACACATGAGATGAAAAAAAAAATTGGGGGATTTGTTTAATTATGCAAACAAATGCACAAACCAAGGATCATGTAGACATCACACCCTATCAGCAGACCAGTTGTTATGTGGCCTGTGTCCTGAGATATATGGTATGTGGAATGTCCACCAGCATGTGTCCACAGTGGTGAGTACTCATTTGTATGTAACACAACTACTGAGTATGCGCAGAACAACCACAACAGGCCATAACACCTTCATAGTTCACAGCCTTCACCACTCCAATATCAGAGTACAATGCTTCCTTCCTCATGTCCCTCCATGCACATCTTTCAATGATGTGTAACTGAGGTGTGCATCCTTTGTCACTGTGAGCTGTCACACATCTATTTGTGCATACCTAGGTATTATTTTTGTTACATAAAAATTACTGTCTGATGGCATGGAACTACCATCAAGGTGTAATACCACATACATGTGTGATATCTGTTTCGGTGATGCACTCATGACATACACAGATGTTTAATGACATTTATGGCATGGTTTACATTCATGACAGTGTGGACTGTGCCACATATATCTTTGCTATGCACACCAGTCAACTAGCCTGTAGTGATCATAATGTCAAGTATGTCTCTTCACACTTCCTGCATATGTTAGTGTCAAGCGAGTGTGCTTGATTACATTAATATGTTGCAGACATTAGTAATAGTTGCACAAGTGTTGGAACCACTTATGCTCACTTAGAAACACATACGTTGTGTCCCAGACATGGGTATTACTGGTGGTATTATTCTGATATGGTCCATGATTGTGCATGATGGTTTTATTGTTGGCCATGAACCTGTATGTGTGTCCTACTTGTTGGAAGCCTCTGCTGACACTACAGTCATACTCAAGTGAATCAGTTTGCACAGCTTCACAATATGCACCCAACCTCAATTGTATTTAACATCCATGATACATGTCCTCTCCAGTGTTCATGTCTGGATACTTATATTACATAGACAACCTCCACTGTTAACTCCTTGTGTGACAGTCACATCATATACATTTGTCACTGTGCAGTATGTACTATGCTATGTGGAGATATGATTAGTGTTCCTACTGCAACTGTCTTCACATTTCCTCATGTGCAGTACATTACAATGTTTCCCTGTCCTCCTTCCTGGTGTTCATTCCTAAATTTCATGTGTGTGTCTATATTCAATAAACACACTTCCCATGATTATTTCTAATAAATGGCAGTCCATGTACCCTTACAGATCATTGACACAACTTGTACAGACTGCCTGGAATGGGATTCCACAATCCTTATATACACTGTCCTGTCCCTGCAATATGTAGATTAATATATGAAAAACCCTGGTAGTTTGTGCAGCATTCCACGCAATCCCGCTAGCCCAGTACGCAACAGTGTACACATACACTGTCTTGTCATGTCCCCACAACACAGTACATTAATATATGAAAAACTCTGGTAGTCCTTGTGGCATTCCACACAATCTCACTAACCCAGTTTGCTATGATGTAACTAAGTTCACAATCGGTGTTGCTTTACGGGGTTTCCTGGCCACCACAAAACCCTGCTTGCTTATGTTTGAAGGTGATCTGCAGCATGAATATTCATTAAATGCTTCTGCTCACTGTGCAAACACACAAACTCTATGTAGCTTTGTCTGAAGCCTACATGGAGTTTATTGAACCCCAGGGTTATGTTATGAACGTCAGATTTACTCTCCCACACACTTCTGGAACTTTCCTAGACACGACTGCTGTTATTTTCCTTACAGGATTCCTGTAAGCAGCTTTGGGTCTTGTCTAAGTCATTTGTTTTGCATACTTTGATTTTTAGCACTAGTCTTATTGTTTTTTTCCACTTAGTGTAGGTTCGTAGTTTGTTGTTAGAAACAAGATGACACAGATCATATGTATTTCAATAAAAAAGTTGTTTTAGAGCATCTTTGTTCCTAAACATTTTCACTTACCATTTCCTTGTCTAAATTCCTGTAGTAGTAGTAACAGTATTACACAGACCCATATTTATTTTAGTAAAGAGTTTTTCTTTTAGAACTCTCTTGTTTATAAAAGTTGTCATTTAGCAATTGTGTTTCTACATCTTTTGTTGTAGTAAAACATTTATTTCATGTTTATTGTTGTTTCTAACTAATATTTCCATCAGTGTATTCTACTTGTTTGCATTTCCTCATTATTCTGTGGGATAAAGGCTGTAGATTTATCTCTTATAATATGTAGAATAGTATGCCAATTTTATCACACTTATGTCATTGAATCATGCTGAACGATTCCAGTACCATATTTGCCTGTCTTAAAATTTTCCAACAATCTGTACTTCATACATTTCTGTACTATCTCTTTGTCTTCATATTATGTTAATGCACAGCTCCATTCATCTAATTTTCCTCTTGACTAAGGATTTCTTCTGAGACCTGCATTGTTTGCTCGGTCTGCTTTTGTATATCTCTGCTTGTTTCTTAAATGACGATTCTTGCTATTTTCCTGATTTTAAGTGATATGCCTTATTTTATTACTCCTTGCATTTGGTAACAGTCAGTTGTTTTACTAAGCCTTAGCACCATTTGAAGGTATTTCACCTTGGGTCTGTATCATGACGTCGAACAATAAAAAGAGCGAACGCTCTCTTGTCGAACACTAGAAGTCAAAAGCACTGAATGCCAGACACACAGAACAGTGATTTTTTTCCCCAGAGGAAAAAAAATTGCTGGCCATTTTTGGGACTTTGCCATTTCCTTCACTGTGGAGCGATCTTGGAGTTGGTATATTTAAGTAGGGGGGTCTTGGGGGCACAGCCCTCCCACATCGGGGGGTGTGGGGGTGCGACGCTCCCATTTTATTTTGTGTTTGGATTTTTTTTTCTGTGAAAAAATTGCTGTTCTGTGTGTTTGACTTTTACTGCTTTCAGTTTTTAGTGTCTGATAAAAGAGCGTTTGCTTTTTTTATCATTCACCGTCGTGATATAGACCCAATTTCACCCTACATCTTAATCATAACTGCTGTGACCTCACTAAAGCCTGCTGCTTTGCCATACTTCCTTTTCCTTATTGCTGTTCTTACCTCCTCTAGGGTGGGCTTCTCTTTTTATTTTAAAGTGGGCTGTGTCAGGGGGAGGGAGGTCTATATCATATGACTGAAAGACCATATGATCAAAATCGAGATGATTGAATCTCAGAACATCAAACCAGCTTCTCCTCTGGAAGATGGTATGTTTTGTGGTCGGGTGTTTGGCTTTTTCCCAATGAGCAGTAATCATAGAGTTGGTATATATAATAGGCAGGGGGTGCACTGTCTTTCCTGATAAGCTGGTTTGGTGTTCCAAGATTCGATCTTCTCGGATTTGATTGTGTGGTCTTTTGATCATATGACATAGATCCATATCAAGGCAGTACAGCTTATGTGGGGTTTTCATTCAGAAGCTGCTGGAAGTACTCCTTTCATCTGCATCTGATATCCTGTGGACAGGTGAGCAAGTTGATGTTGCTATTCTTTATGAAGGGTGCCTGATGCCTGTCTTCTTTATCTTTCTGTATTGCTTTACAACCAGACAGAGTTTCTTTTTGCCATTTACTAAACTTCTTTCCAGAGGCCTCTGATGCCTCTTTGATATCCAACCAGTATTTAGGAAGGGGAGGTGGTAGCATTGTCGCCTCACAGCAAAGGTTCTCTGGTTCAATTCTCAGCTGGGGTGCATTCTATGTGGAGTCTGCATGTCCTCCCTGCATTTGCTGCTCTGGTTTCCTCCCATGTTACAAAGACATGCATATGGAGCATTTTTCCTCGGGCCTCCACTGAAAAGTGGCTTGTTCCAAGTCGGACTTTACCGGTTAAGAAATGTAAAATAAATAGATAAAAAATATTCCTTCTCTGCCTCTATATACATGACTGAGTTAAACCATATATATTTGTGCAGTAAAACCAGCAGAGAAACAGTCCACGCCAACCAAAGTAATATATATATATATATATATATATATTTCTCTGCTGGTTCTACTGCATTTATCTGGTTTGGTTCTTTGTGGTTCATATATATTTGTGCATATGTTATCTGGCTTATGTGTAACAGTAAAATTAAAGAGCTGCAAGGATAAAGCCCACCTGCATGGTTTAGAGTTGACTTCCTTTTGTTTGAATAACTACTACAAGGATGCATGGTCAGTCACCCAGGTGAATCTACATCCGAAAAATTAGTATTGTAAGGAAGGAAGTTCCCACTTAAAGATTATACACAAAGCACTGAAATGGAAGTCTCTGCAAAGATTTCAGACTTGCTACTGCAATTACATTATCCCCATGATAAGCCATGCTATGCAGCAGCTGTCTGACAATTTGAAATAAAAAAAGAACAACATTAAAATAGCTGAGATGTAGCTGAGGTTACCATAACTCTCAGGGGTGTATGTTGTATGCAGATACAATATGGTGGCATAAATGAGTGGCTTTCAATGTAAGCAAACTTTGGGGCTGACATTCCAGTTACAAAAATGAAATGCAGGCTGTGAGTGCCTCCCTTTTAATATCAATTGTTGCCTTACCATTCTTTGTTACCAGGTGCTCTGACACCATTTTCAATTCATTGTAAAGTAAAGTGGCACTGCCATAGCATCCAAAACATAACTGTCAGCCATAGCTCCTTAAATGCACATATCTTTAACAGCTTCACTGTTAGGAAGGCTATGGGATGATTTAAGAAACACTAAACTTAACTTATTTGGGTAATTTGCATAAGCCCACAAATGTGACAAAAAGAAATTATGAGGGGTGGGAAATGTGCAGTAATGTTAAGGAAATGGATGTGTCTACCTATTCATGTCACAAAGATTCTTGGGGTAATGATGCATGACCTGGAAACATAATGGCATGTGTGCAGGAAAAGCTAAAGGAACAGCATGTGGATTTATTTAACTAAAAATAGTAGTAAATTAAGGTAAAAGCCATCAAGTTTCTAAAACTGAATGTTCGCAGCTGGAACATGAAAACAAGAAACACCATGTAAAAGTAGGAGTCCATTTGGACCTCAGTCTTTAATAGTGACACATTCCTATTCTATAATAGAGTACCTTATTTCAGCCTTACTCAACATCCTGTTAAGCCAGCGAGCTGAATGTTTCTCATCCCCTAATTCCTGTTTTAATACAGCCCAATCTCACATTCATCAATTTATACAATAAGGGGTTCACCAAATCAGGGACAACTAAGACTGGTTCTGAATGTGAAAGTTTTCAGTTGGTTAAAAAAGCCTCATCTGCTGCAAGAATCAATCTATCTTATTTGGATAAAAGCATTTCCTTCTGCAAATGTCTGTTGGAGGATAGGTTATGGTAGTAAAAGTGGGTAAAAACTTTCTATAGTAGCCTGTTAGTCTTAAAATGCTTTCACTTGTTTGATAGTAAGTATAGGCCAGTTTTGACAGCTTTTTTTTTTCTCTGTCTGGGGTCTAATTTTTCCTTCTCTCAAGTGCATAACTAAATATCTGTCTTCAGACATACAAAGCTTATTTTCAGCAGCATCAGGAGTAAGTCTTTCTTGCCTTAAAAAGTCCAGCATATCTTGTACTTTGGTGAAACGTCATTCCCAATCTTCTGAATAAACGAATGTGTCATCATGGTATGCAGCCAAGTAGCTAGTGTGGGATTTCTGAGTTGTATTCATGTCCCTTTGCAGTGTGGCAGGAGCTCCACAAAGTCTAAAGGGTAAAACAGCAAAATGAAAAAGACCTTTGTGGTGGAAAATGTTGCCTCCTCTTTGACTTCAGAGGTGAGGGGAAATATGCTAGTACCAATGTACCATATCCAGGGTGGTTAAAAACCTTACTTTGCTAAGCCTTTCATTGACTTCATCCACTGTGGGCATTGGATAAGTGTCAGTTTTGAATGTATCATTCAGTTTTTGGGAAATCATTAAAACATATTGAGTTACCCAATTTAGGACCAATACAATCAAACTGTCCCATTCACTTTGGGACTCCTCAATAATTTCTGACATAGCCATTATTTTTTTCCTCAATTTATTGCTTCTCTTTTGGACTTGGTGCTTTATAAAGTTTTAGGTTTACCTTCTCCCCACTGCAGTTTCGATATGACACTAAATTAAATCTGGCTTACCAGGTAGTTTAAAAAAATCTTTGTCAGTAAAAACCCTTTTGCTTCTAGTTTCCATGCAATGGACAAACATTTGTTTATCTGAACTGCCAGGACAGAACTCCCTGTTACTGTAGTATGGCTGCCTATGCCAGCTCCCCATCTAATAGCTTAAGCTTCCCTCCACAGTATTAACATACTTATGTGATATATCTGTTGTAATCTTTTATTTTCACTTTGCCTTGTTTTGTAATTCACTTTCTTAATTTATTCTATTACCTGAAAGGGTGGTTTCATCTTGGTTTGGAATTTATTTTCGGATGGAACTTCCACTAGAACTCTTTGCCCTGTTCTAAACTCCCCGAGTCTGACATTTTTATTTCACACCCTATGATGCATCATCTGTACTCTTTGCTTATGTTCCTGAACTACCGACTAAACAATCTTTTAACTTCTTTTGCAATTTTGTGAAATTTGCTACTTTCTTCTCGCTCACTTGCCTAAACTTTTAATTACCATTATAGTTGAGTGTCTAAGCACCAAAACCTCCTTCTCTATCTTCACACTGGATGCCATCTCCATCACTTCTTGCCTCATGTTACTTGTTCTCCATTTATAACCTCTTCCCTCAGCTTCCAACATACCTGGCCATTCTGTCTTGTGTCTGTACTATCTCCCTTCCTGATATACATCACATCTCCTTCTTCTCCCTCTTCTCTCTCACTGCACAATCTCTTTACTACTCCATTTTGTTTCTCCTGTTTCCTTCCTTCTCTGCTTCCTTCCACCTGCTGTCTATACAGTGATGACCCAACATGGCTACCTTTGGCTCCTTCTCCCTTTTAACATTTGCCATTATTCCTTTTAACTTCATTTTTGTATTGGTATCTCTCTCTCCATTCCTACTTTCTTTTACTCCCCTGATAACCTATGCCCATGTCCTCATGGCCTGTGCTTTCATTTATCTATTCTTTCACCATCTGGTTTGTGCTCCTGTTACCTCCTAGTCTGTAAGGCACTGGAAAACAGCAGTTATAAAATTAATACATTAACCTAAACTAAATCAAAACCCAACAAGTTTGTAATGTACATGACGCAGTAACTGATTAGATCTTTAACAGTCATATGATCATAAATCAATCCATACAAATGTGCCATATATTAGGCTTATGACTTGCATGCCCACAGTTGTAATAAACTGTAAAGGAAATCAGAAAACTAAATTGTAATCCTCCCAACAAATTTCCATAAATAATTACCTCAGATGTCAACTGACTATGCTTAATAAAATCAAGCAAAAGTATACTCAACAAATAAATGTATCACATTTGAAAGAGAAGTAAAATGTCATCTCAAAGTTTCTTCCATTCTCTTGTCTGTTTTGCTTAGATGCCATTCAGGAGCTAATCCCAGAGGTGGATATAATGCATTTTTCATGACAAAATTAGGGTCACAAGGAGGAGGAAATGCTTTCCTTAGTAAGACTAAATGTTGGATCCATCCAAAGGTACAACTTCACTGCTGAGTGAGTTATAATGGGAGAATCATATGGAGGCAAGATGGAGTGAAGGTAAATATATGTCTAGTGAAGTATAACAGGTGCACTGAATGAAGAGCTCTGCCAGATATTCAAGGACCCCTGGCTTTATCACTCTCAATTGGGTAATGCTCCTAGAGTAACACCAAAGGCAATTTGTTTTTCATTTAGTCTAAATATGATTTCCTGGTATGGGACATTCTTGCCTGTTGCAGAATGTCCAGCTATCATCTGACAAACTGTCCTTGAAGGAGATCAGGAAGAGATTATCCTTGCTGTAAAATTCAAACTCTTCAAATTGGGATGTACCAGTGATCCCTTTTCCTGGGTTAGAAGTACATAGGCCCGAGAAAGAAGTATGTGTCCTTACTGGTTATCTGGACTAGCAGGGAATAACATGATTGTTTGGCCCGTGAGGGGTACAATTCTGGCTTTCTTGAGAATTTTGAGGATTATGTGAATGTCAGAGAAGGCATACAGGAGGCCCACAACTGGGACTGATAAAGCAGCCACTGGCCAAGATTCCTTGCAAGACTGGCTTGAGCAAAAGCCCCCAAGTAAGTGTTTTCTGGTAGAGGCAAACAGGTCTCCCTTGGGGTTTTCCCCATATTTTTGTTTAGGTCCTTGAATATAGCATAACTTTTCACTTTGATTTGGTTGACTTGTCATTTTTACAGTTATGGGCTGAGGGGAAATAAGTTATTTCAAGATAAAGGCTCAAGTAAGAGGTTGTTTTCCAGGCTGTCAATCCTAGCCTGCATGGCTGGTCAGTGTGTGACCCATTGTTGGCTCATGTAGCATGACAGTGTTGTTGTCTGTAATTACCTTCAGAGTTTCTAACCACCAGACTCTTGAAAACCCCTTGTGCTAAGAACAGGATCATCACTTCCTTGCACGTGACATGTAAACTGATCAAGGATGGGCCCTGAACACACCTTGCACCTTAAAACAGTTAATATGAATATCCCAGACTACTGCTAAGGCATATGTAGTCAATGTTTGTGTGAAGTCTAGGACTGCAAAAGGCCAACATTTAGTTCTTCATTACTTGCTGGGGCCACACAATCAATTCTTCATTGATAAAGTGAATCAGCAGCAAGGTTTTATTTAGTGGATATTTATCATGTTGTCATGGGCTTCTCTGGTTCCTGATTGCATGCTGACCATAGGAACCATAAAGATGTATGCTGACATGTAATCCACAGCTGTGAGGAACATTCAAACTGACATTTCCTTCCTCTGTCTAAGGTATCACAAGAAGTTGCTTAGTTTAAAAACTTTGTCCTGTGGAAGGAAACATTTGCTCTGTTTGGTGTCCAGAAGGGGTCAGAAGAAAGTGTTGCTCCTTTCTGGCATGAGGCTTGATTTTCACATATTTATGGAAAACCTATGCAGACAAGGTGGAGAAAAATGTATTTTTCCATGGCTGTCTGCTTCTCCCTTCTCGAGTTTGCCTGGAGGACACAAGTGTCCAAATAAGGGTCCTGTGGTGGTGACATACTGGTGCTAATCATTTATTATGCACTCTGGATGCAATGGAGCCAATGAAGTAAATTGAAAGCACTGGTGTCCTCCCTTGAACTTCAGGAACAGTCTGAGCTACTTTTGGATGGGTATGTGCAAGGACAGATCTCTTAATACTAGGGTTGATCAGTCATTACAAGAGCATTTAGGTAAAGTTTCATAGATTCTCAGGTTTATAGAAACTTACTTGGCTATTGCTCAATGACTATCTTTAGAAGCCCAACCCTGCATTCCCATGAACTTTTTAGTCCTTTTAATTTAAGTCGGAATAACCCAAAGGTGGGCAGAACATTTACATGTTACCCCTATCCATGAAGGAAAAGTGTGCTAAACCATGTATGAATTTGTGGTTTTCCATTAATTTGTCCAAATTATCTTTGAAAAGAGTAAGGGAAGTACTTTGCTTTATGTCAAGAAAAAGACAATTCCAAATAAGTGATATTCTCTGCAATACATATGTATCCATCCAACATGTTCTGGATGCGATTAAAAACTTAAGAGTGGGTGTTTACGTCATCATTGGTCTGGTGGATGTGAGTAGATTTGAGAGGATAAAGCCTCTGTTGAAGCTTTGTATGTAAGGTAGAGATCACCCCTCAGCCTGTATACAGAGAAGAGGGACAAGGCTTTGAGACAGTCTGATTTTCTTAGTGACAAAGCTTTGTGGTCATTCAAGTTGTTTGGACGGTACATACCAAACATGGCACTATACTCAATGACTGCCCTAATAAGTTCCAAATATAGTGGAATGATCCCACCCCTCTAGCCATTACTAATAAGCTGCATGACGAAAAAGATCGTTCCAAACATAATGGAACAGTGGCAATCTAAGGGTATTTTGCTGTCCACAGAAGTTCTCAAGCACCTAACTACTGGACTGATATTCACGGCTATGATATCAATGTGATAGTTACAGGGGATGTCATGCTTGTCAAAGGTGACTATTACACATTTTTTGGCACAGTTTTACTTCATGCTTATAACACCAGCTATTTGTTTGTGAAAGTCTCTCTTGGAAGATATTGGTATCCTCTGAAGAGTTTATGATGGCAGCAAGTTTACAGATATCTGCAGACTTGGTCAGCCATAAGCCCTTAGCAATAACTTTGACCTCTGAGAAGTAAACGAACAGGCATGTCCCAAGCATCAAACCTTGGAGTACATCATTTGTGATAGGTCCTTTGGAGGAGATAGAACTGCCTACCCTAACTTCCTCAGATATATTTGTGAACCAATTTTCTATTCAATGAGTTACAGGAGAACTAACATTTAGCTAGGAAAGTTTATCAGTAATACCAAAGTCTGTGATGGTGTCACATGCCTTTGCAAATTCTAGACTTGCAGTGTGTACAGATTTTCCATCAACCATTGCCTTAGTAGCCTTTTTAGGGAAATTGACCAGGTTAAGCATACAATATCTGCCCGTGACAAAACTTAACTGGCTTGGACCAACAGTATGTAAATCGCCTATGTCCTTATTTACTAATTCCATAATGATGTTCTTCATAGCCTTACAGATGAGCCTATTCAGACTTGTGCATCATTAGGTACCTCGGTGTACTGACATCCCATCTTTGTGCATGGAGATGACTGTTGTTGTCCACTATTTGTCTGGCACAAAGTCAGCCTGGAGGCTGGTACTGAAAAGGCTCTATAGGGGGATTCAAAGGTCCTGTTTCAGGCTGGCCAGTAGAAGCTTGGTATGTTATCTGGCTATGCAAAAGCAGTGTTTTTGGCCTTGAAGAGTGCTTTAAGAAATTATTCTTGGGAGATTTGATGGAGTGTAGATGCGAATGTGTGATCTGGGAATGTTGGAGGACAGTGAGGGTGAAGTTAGAGCTAAATGTATCCACCAGCAGACTGGCTATGTCCTCAGAGTCTGAGAATGGGATATCATTTACTGTTAGCTCTGTGCAGTGCTGGATATTGTTTCTGTAGTTCCTAACATAGTTAAAAGCTTTAGTGTTGTCTTTTGCCTTCATGGCAATTATCATCTCATATCAAACTTTGGCTGATTTGATCAGGGACTGTAGTTCCCTGTTACGTTTAGCAAGAGCAGTTTTGATATCTTGAGACTTACATTTGAAATTATATTTTTCTTTTATTACAGAGCCTGAATCACTTAGAGTCGTATTTTACACTGTTGAGTGGCTAGCCATGCCACATTGTGCAGTCTGTGCCCAAGAAGAGAGGAGATTTATATCAAATAAGCCAAATCTTCTTTGTCTAACTTTAAATCCAAGCAATCAAGAAGGGGAAGTCTCTTTGCCTCTTCTGAGGAGATGTCCCAAAAATCAACGGTTCAACCACTTGTAGCCTGATCCTATGCTAGGGGTTAACACCAACTTCAGCAAACCTGCACTAACTGAAAGCAACAGAAACCTACATCAATTGGTTGAATGCCCAGCCCTCAGGCATCAGTCTCCTCAATGGAACAGAAGGCGGATCAGCCTGTAATGGGGGAGAAACAGCAGGAATCTTCACTGAAATTGAGCCTTTCATGTTCCCCTCAGCAAGGTTAGCTGGACTGGGAAATAACCTGTTAGATAACACAGTCTGTAATTGCAAGAGTCATATGTTTTGTGGGCACCA